>NC_069504.1:921860077-922160077 GCF_027579735.1 Bombina bombina
CAGGGGGAGAGAGAGACAGGGGGAGAGAGACATGGGGGAGAGAGAGAGGAGAGAGAGACAGAGGGAAGAGAGAGAGAGACAGAGGGGAGAGAGAGAGAGAGACAGAGGGGAGAGAGAGAGACAGAGGGGAGAGAGAGAGAGACAGAGGGGAGAGAGAGAGAGACAGAGGGGAGAGAGAGAGAGAGAGACAGAGGGGAGAGAGAGAGAGAGAGAGAGAGAGACAGAGGGGAGAGAGAGAGACAGAGGGGAGAGAGAGAGACAGACAGAGGGGAGAGAAACATACAGGGGAGAGACATAGGGAAGGGGGGGAGAGACATAGGGGAGGGGGGGAGAGACATAGGGGAGGGGGGGAGAGACATAGGGGTGGGGGGAGAGGGGGGAGAGACACAGGGGAGGGGGGAGTGACACAGGGGAGGGGGGGTGGGAGGAAGACCCAGGGGAGGGGGGGTGGAGGGGAGACCCAGGGGAGGGGGGGTGGGGGGGGGAGACACAGGGGAGGAGGGGTGGGAGGGAGACATAGGGGAGGGGGGGAGACACAGGGGAGGAGGGGTGGGGGGAGACACAGGGGAGGGGGGGTGGGGTGGCGGGGAGACACAGGGGAGGGGGTGGGGAGGAGACACAGGGGATGAAATGGAAGGCAGGTTCTGAAGTCAGTAGTGGTGTACCATTAACAAGCAAATTGAGCAGTGCACATACCTTTAATCTGCAGCTCTGCTAGACATGGTGACACTGTCTGACTGAGCACTTCACACTACGGCACCGGGCAACTGCATTACACACACACAGGCAGCTTCTTTCCCCCTCAGCAGGAAATGACAGTTTGAAATCAGAGTGTTGTCTTAGGTTAACATGGCAATGCTCTGATTTAAAACTGTCATGTACCAGTGGGGGGGGGGGGCGTTTGAAAAAAAAAGTTGAAAAAAAAAAGTTTAGAAAATAAAATTACACCTGCACCAGTAAAGTAACATAGTGTAACTTACTCTCTAAACTTACTCTCTCAAGCGGTGGCCGGCTCATCAGGATAAACAGTGTAGTAGAATTAGATTACTTACCTACTGCCAACAACAAGTAACGGTCCTCAGCGGGTGTGGCTAACTCCTTGACTGCTTGACTCCACTGATCTTCTTGGATCTTCCTTCCAGCAGCCTGGCTTCTCACAGTGCACTAGTGTCCACATGACTCGGCTGAGGGCTCCAAGGTTCCCTCCAGCACTTCTGCACACTGCTCCGCCTCGTCAGCAGTCACGTGACGTGACTGACAAGACTGCTGCTGATTGGCTCCCCGAGGCTGCTAGAAGAGCAGCCTCAAATGGGAGCATATGGGTAGCAATGGGCTCAGCTTTTAGTCACCAGTGGGTGGCGCTGGCTCAGTTGTGGCTCAGGCAGGCATGTTGTGCAATGGATGGAGGGAAGCGGACCAGCTCACTGCCTCTAATGACTGCACGTCACTGATAGCAATGCACATCTATTACATATGCAATAGAACAAATAATATTCCAGAAGAATTAATATTTATCCCATAAAAACCACTTAGGGCTAGATTATGAGTGGAGCGCTATTTATCGTTCCTGCTCGTGCGTTAACTCCACTAGAAGTAAGCTTTTTGCGCGCATCGGGTTGCATGTGTATTATAAGTTGAAAGTAAAAAGTTTTCGCTCGTGCACTTACCCAAGAATATCACGACCGCATTGATGTAATCCCCATAGACTTCAATGGAGTGCAAAAAGTGGAAAGAAAATCCTCCATGTCACGCAAACCCGATCACGTTCAAATGTTCTTCACATAGCAGAATATGTTCAATTTATTCATAAATACATATTTATACATATATAGATATCTGATGACTTTGCTGTATATGTATATATATATATATATATATATATATATATATATTAATAGCTCATTAAAAATACTAGAATATATTCCCTTATGTCAAGAAAATTAGAATGTGAAATATTTACAGGAAATACATAGTTTAACACTTTATTAAATATGAATATTGCATAAATATGTTTTTTTATGTTTTCAGCTACTTGACTGCAAAAAGCTCCAATGCTCTTATATTTTTTCTGTATATTTATATACATGCATTTATGTGTTTATATGTCTGTAAATACATTTATACGCATTTCAATACATAAATACATATGTACACACATATAAACATTATATATATATATAAATATATTATATATATATTTATATGCATATATATATACATATTTAGACATGTATATATCTCTATGTTAAACCCCTTTGCATGACTTTTATGGCATATTTTTTTAAATCATTTTTATTAGTGTTATTAAGAGTGTAACTGTACTTCTAAATTTAATTTTGATATGTTTTGTGCTGATGATGATTACATGTATACATTGCGATTCGTTTCGTTCTGAATCTATATTCAGACGAATTTGCAAAATTCAGAGATTCAGAGATTCAAATCGATTCAAATTTCCAAATTACCCTAGCAACAAAACTAAACTAATCCGAATGCATTTGTAACGAATAAATCCAAATTAGTTTGGATTTATTCAAATGAATTCGAATGGCCATGGACTAATCACAATTCAGTATAATAATTAAATTTAGTGAGATTTAGTGAGATAGAACAGTGAAATAATTCAGTTTGTGTAACTTGGAGCTATCTGAATCAACATAACACATATGAACTTCCAAATTTACGAATCGATCTGAAACGAATACATCCGAATGCATTCAAATGCATTAGAATCTGAAACAAATACATTCAAATTCGAATCGATCCAAACCGAAATTGGAAAAAATCTGAATCGGTCCAAAACGAACCAAAACAATTTTTTCCCGATGTGCACATGTCTAATTACATGTGAACTGTGCAATAAATAAAAAAAGCTAATAGTGCTAAAGTTTGAAAGGCAAGCTGGGCTTCTGTACAAAAATTGCACATTATCTAATAATTTTTAATATTGTCTTAAAAGGTTAGAAAAAGAGAGAGAGAGAGACAGAGGGGAGAGAGAGAGACAGAGGGGAGAGAGAGAGAGAGACAGAGGGGAGAGAGAGAGAGACAGAGGGGAGAGAGAGAGACAGGGGGAGAGAGAGACAGGGGGAGAGAGAGAGACATGGGGGAGAGAGAGAGGAGAGAGAGACAGAGGGGAGAGAGAGAGAGACAGAGGGGAGAGAGAGAGAGACAGAGGGGAGAGAGAGAGAGAGACAGAGGGGAGAGAGAGAGAGACAGGGGGAGAGAGAGACAGGGGGAGAGAGAGAGACATGGGGGAGAGAGAGAGGAGAGAGAGACAGAGGGAAGAGAGAGAGAGACAGAGGGGAGAGAGAGAGAGAGAGAGAGAGAGAGAGACAGAGGGGAGAGAGAGAGACAGAGGGGAGAGAGAGAGAGACAGAGGGGAGAGAGAGAGAGACAGAGGGGAGAGAGAGAGAGAGAGACAGAGGGGAGAGAGAGAGAGAGAGAGAGAGACAGAGGGGAGAGAGAGAGACAGAGGGGAGAGAGAGAGACAGACAGAGGGGAGAGAAACATACAGGGGAGAGACATAGGGAAGGGGGGGAGAGACATAGGGGAGGGGGGGGAGAGACATAGGGGAGGGGGGGAGAGACATAGGGGTGGGGGGAGAGGGGGGAGAGACACAGGGGAGGGGGGGTGGGAGGAAGACCCAGGGGAGGGGGGGTGGAGGGGAGACCCAGGGGAGGGGGGGTGGGGGGGGAGACACAGGGGAGGAGGGGTGGGAGGGAGACATAGGGGAGGGGGGGAGACACAGGGGAGGAGGGGTGGGGGGAGACACAGGGGAGGGGGGGGTGGGGTGGCGGGGAGACACAGGGGAGGGGGTGGGGAGGAGACACAGGGGATGAAATGGAAGGCAGGTTCTGAAGTCAGTAGTGGTGTACCATTAACAAGCAAATTGAGCAGTGCACATACCTTTAATCTGCAGCTCTGCTAGACATGGTGACACTGTCTGACTGAGCACTTCACACTACGGCACCGGGCAACTGCATTACACACACACAGGCAGCTTCTTTCCCCCTCAGCAGGAAATGACAGTTTGAAATCAGAGTGTTGTCTTAGGTTAACATGGCAATGCTCTGATTTAAAACTGTCATGTACCAGTGGGGGGGGGGGGCGTTTGAAAAAAAAAGTTGAAAAAAAAAAGTTTAGAAAATAAAATTACACCTGCACCAGTAAAGTAACATAGTGTAACTTACTCTCTAAACTTACTCTCTCAAGCGGTGGCCGGCTCATCAGGATAAACAGTGTAGTAGAATTAGATTACTTACCTACTGCCAACAACAAGTAACTGTCCTCAGCGGGTGTGGCTAACTCCTTGACTGCTTGACTCCACTGATCTTCTTGGATCTTCCTTCCAGCAGCCTGGCTTCTCACAGTGCACTAGTGTCCACATGACTCGGCTGAGGGCTCCAAGGTTCCCTCCAGGCTTCTGTACAAAAATTGCACATTATCTAATAATTTTTAATATTGTCTTAAAAGGTTAGAAAAAAACCTGTAAAATAAATCATATTGGTTATAATTTTTGATCCAACTGTTTGTATTTCCCAGAGCATCAACCACATTTAAATTAACCTTATAATTGCTTTAGGGTGAGCATAAGTCTATATTTGAAATATCATACACACATTTATTTAAAAATGGGTTGAGCAGAAAACTTGAAAAAGTGAAGATGTTAAAAAGAATGGAAAGGAGGGCTGAAAATTTAAAATAGGAAAATATGGAGATGTAAGCCCAAGATGTACCTATTTTATAAGATATTTCAGAACCTCGGAATAATAAGAAAATAGTAAAATAAACTATTAAACAGTTTTATGAGTATTAGATATAAATTATTGGTTAATCACTAAACATCAGCTTATACAGGGTGTGATCAAATCTAGCACAGGTAAACATCTAATACTACACGTTTATTCCTTGCTCAAACTCAATGAGTCTCCAGGGGTTTACTACTCCAGTTAGTAGTGCCACTGGATTCAGCAGAAATGTTGGTCCATAATATATTTATCTTCAGGTAAATTATATTTGCCATATGCCATTGTTTCACTGTGGTTGTACGTAGTGAGATCCTGTATGTGTGCTGTAGGTCTTAGTTTGTCCTTACATGATTAAGTTATGGAAAATCTACACAATGACTTGGAAGTATTTTGTCGATTTCCATCTCAGTTATCGGAATGCCTGTGTTAGTATATACAGTATTCTCTTATAGGTGTCCCATAGAATCTTCTTTAACAGGCCAACTTTTACCTTTGGGAACCCAAAGCCAGCTATAGAGACTTATCCTAAGAAACCTTTGTTAACAATGAGCCATGATTCTGCTTTTCTTGCCCTCTCACAACCTTTACTGACTTATAAATTAAAATGTCGTAAAATAAATACAAACATTTGTTTTGTGTGTGTGATTTGTGTTATGCAGTGTTCTGTGTGCTGTATGTGTTTGTGTGTATGAATGCAATTTGCATACTAGCTGAAAATAATATAGTGCCAAACAAAACATTTGTATTTACACTTATTGTTTTCTCTCAGCATATCTGTCATTCTCTCTTTAATACAGCTATAAGTAATCTCATTAACATGGTCTTTTATTGTGTAAAACAACATATAGATTTGTTGATGATCCACTGTTTTTCCACTTCCAGCTAAGATCCATCAGCGAAAGATCTGCAAAAAGCCTGTGAAAATACCAGAGGTTACTATAAAATATGCAATGTTGTCTTAAAGGAATAGTCTAGTCAAAATTAAGCTTTCATGATTCAGATAGAGAATGTAATTTTAAGCAACTTTCTAATTTACTCCAATTATTAATTTTCCTTCATTCTCGTGATATCTTTATTTGAAAAAATCAGAAATGTAAGCGTAGGAGCCAGCCCATTTTTGGTTCAGCACCTGGGTAGTGCTTTCTGATTGGTGGCTTAATCTACACAGGTGCTGAACCAAAAATGGTCTTGCTCCTAAGCTTACATTTAAATAAAGATACTTTGAGAACAAAGATAAATTGATAATAGGAGTAAATTAGAAAGTTGCTTACAATTGCATGCGCTGAGTCGTGAAAGTTTAATTTGGACTAAACTATTCCTTAAATGCATACATACGTTTGTATTTACCTAAACTGAAAAAAATATATATATTGATTTTTCAAATTGTTTCCGCAGCTATTGATTAGACAAGCTTAAAATATTAAGTCAAAAATTACCTGAGCTTCTATACATTGATTTCACATGGGAACTCTGATTAATGGAAATGGTAGTCTACTGAATACATTAAACAGTATATCCCTAAATCTTTACTAAATCAAATGCTTCCTTTGTTGATGTTCAGATTTCTTTTGTTTTGCTGTAACAGCAATTTACACATATTGGTCGGTTATTGCTAAACTGTAATAAATGCTTTAATGCCACAAATAGAATATTGAAGTCTTACGGCTAGATTTAGAGTTTTGTCGGTAACGACCCGCGTAGCTAACGCTGGCTTTTTTCTGGCCGCACCTTTAAAATAACTCTGGTATTGAGAGTCCACAGAATGGCTGCGTTAGGCTCCAAAAAAGGAGCGTAGAGCATATTTAACGCAACTGCAACTCTCGATACCAGAGTTGCTTACGGAAGCGGTCAGCCTCAAAAACGTGCTCGTGCACGATTCCCCCATAGAAAACAATGGGGCTGTTTGAGCTGAAAAAAAACCTAACACCTGCAAAAAAGCTGCGTTCAGCTCCTAACGCAGCCCCATTGTTTGCTATGGGGAAACACTTCCTATGTCTGCACCTAACACTCTAACATGTACCCCGAGTTTAAACACCCCTAACATTACACTTATTAACCCCTATTCTGCCGCCCCCGCTATCGCTGACCCCTGCATATTATTATTAACTCCTAATCTGCCGCTCCGTAAACCGCCGCTACTTACATTATCCCTATGTACCCCTAATCTGCTGTCCCTAACACCGCCGACCCCTATATTATATTTATTAACCCCTAATCTGCCGCCCACAACGTCGCCTCCACCTGCCTACACTTATTAACCCCTAATCTGCCGACCGGACCGCACCGCTATTATAATAAAGTTATTAACCCCTAATCCGCCTCACTAACCCTATAATAAATAGTATTAACCCCTAATCTGCCCTCCCTAACATCGCCGACACCTAACTTCAAACATTAAACCCTAATCTGCTGACCGGAGCTCACCGCTATTCTAATAAATTTATTAACCCCTAAAGCTAAGTCTAACCCTAACACTAACATCCCCCTAAGTTAAATATAATTTAAATCTAACGAAATAAATTAACTCTTATTAAATAAATTATTCCTATTTAAAGCTAAATACTTACCTGTAAAATAAACCCTAATATAGCTACAATATAACGAATAATTATATTATAGCTATTTTAGGATTTATATTTATTTTACAGGCAACTTTGTATTTATTTTAACCAGGTACAATAGCTATTAAATAGTTAAGAACTATTTAATAGGGGGCGGAGCCATCAACCAAGCAGGGAGGACGTGTTTCATAGAGCTCCTGAAGGAAAGCATTAAATATAATGATTAATTAGAGCTAAATGTGTACAACCTTATCTAAAAATTGTCCCTGGGAAGGTAGGATTACCCCTACAATATCAGGAGACCCCCTCACTTCGTCTTTCTACTGGACTATACCGTTTGTTGCCGTAGTGGCTGGGGAAACGCCCAGGCTTCTGAGGCCTACAGCAGCTATGACATCCGACATAGAGGAAAACTCCACCACCATTTGCGCAGCTCTGCGGGAGCTAGCTGTGCAAATGTCAGCTAGATATGACGACCTTTCAGCCTGCCTAAAGACTACCATAGCGCAACCGTCGTTCCCCATCCGAGACAGAGGGAGTATTGCAAACCTCCCGTATGGTACAGCTCAACTTCCACTATGTGAAGTGCAGATAACAGGAGCGAGGGTAGACTTTATTGATGGTATACCCAATGTTTCTGCCAGCTCTACCCCACTTTACAGTGAACTTGACCTGGAGGATGAGATAGGCACAGGATATCGAAAGACTAAACATTTAATTGCGCAGAGGAAACCCCCCTACGTCAATCCGACTGCTCAACAATCCTCCTGTGCCGAGAAACCTGAAGGAGCCTGCCCCACAAGCTCACAGTGCCGCTTTAAGTTCCACAGCGAGAGTAACTCCTGAAAATTCCTTACTGAGCACTGTGACCCAGCGGAGCTACAACGGCTACATCTGTTTTGAAATCACTACTCCGGGAAAACGGAGTAGGCTTGGACATTGGCCTCAGTGTAGTGGTAGCCTTAGGTGGGATCCCGCCATGCCGACATTGATCACTCGAGTACTATTGTCGCTAAGAGCTTACAAGCTGGATCCCTCATTTGGCATCTACGTGATACGGAGCTCTTTTGATCCGGGAGGTCCCTCTTCTCGTTTGTTATCAGAACTACGCTATATGGCTTATGGACATTGGCATGGTCGGATCTGAGGTACTGCTGGGGATCTTTATATTGAGCAGTTTATGGACTATCTACAGCTTGGTCTAATTAGGGACAATTCTTGTGTGCTATCGAAGGTGATTCCACAGAACTATTACCATTATACTAGCCTGAGGGAACTCGCTATACAAGGGATGGAGTAGGGTGATATGAACGATACGCTATTGTAGTCAGAGATTCCTGCTCCTACATGAACCTTTCTTCTATTTGTGTTTGCTGGACATTTCTACGAGACTATTACAGTTGGCTGCTATTGACTCTTGAGCTGGATTTAAATGTTGCATAGTATAAACACATGCAGCCATTATGTATGGTAGATTCTGTTTAGTACCCAGTAATAGGATTTAAGTTCATACCACTCACTGTCTGCTGATAACCCTAATATTGTATGCATAAACTGCTATTTTACCAGTCCTCTACTTTATATACCTTTAATGGCTTGATATATGCTCTCTGATAGCTCTTACATTATATATAGTATAACCACGCTGCCCTAAGACACACTTTCATTGTGATTGGGTGAGAAATATCTAATCCCTGCAATGTAATACAACTACCCCTATTCTTCTTTAATACTACTTATTTAAGCAGTACAACCCTTATGTTTGCTATGTCAGTAAGTATACTTAACTGCTCTCAAGTGTCTGATTGATACTAATAGCTTGGTCCTATTGTGTACATCTCCCACAGGGATATGTTTTTGCTTCCTTGCTATTAAGTACACGTTATGTATTTGTTATCTTTGGTCCCATGACTGTTTATGGGGTTATTATATAACCTAATATTAGTTAGGTCTTATTTAGTTTATGTTGTTTTCATAACTGATTTCATTTAAGTATATGGAGCAGAAGAGCACTGCTACATATATATCTAGTTATTTTTCCCTTACTCTTATGTTTTTCTGGGTTGGACACCACTAGACATAGGGGCAGGTTTAATCTATTGTTTACTAATAATAACTGTTAATGCCATACTATATAATTCTAACTTAACTTTGACGGCTAGAGCCGTTTTTCTCTTTTCATATTGTTAATGCTTTAGTAAAGACAATACCTCCCATGCCTCCCATATAATAGATTCTTCCGACCTTAAAACATATTTCTTACTATTACATTCAGCCAGGCTTAGGCTGTTTATTCATGAAGCCACTTAGATTTTAGCATAAAAGTCTCTCATAATCTATATTTTCTCTCAGAATTCTCCCTGGTTTGCTTTACATGTGTTATTAACTAACCTCCATGTTCATGCTGAAGCTTTTTATATGTATGTTCAAAGGTTGCCATATCACTTCTATAGTATTAGTAAAGCTCACAGCTTGTAAGGTGCCCATATCCCTATTAGTAAGCAGGGTATATTGGTTGATGATGATAAGGGCCGTTTATAGATGCTGCTGGACCGTGTCTACTGGGAAAACACGGTCCAGCATATAAGTTTTTATCCCTTACTTATAAAGGCGTGTGGGCTTTGACTGCAAGGCGCTAGACATATGTTGTGCTACAAGTTATAAGATAAAATAACTAAATTGGTTCAAAGTATCTGGGTACTAATTGACAGTATGTACGGTGTCATATTATCCGTAGTAGTGTCAGTGAGCATACATGTAATTTAGACTCTCTCTAGTATATTCCAGTTCTTTATAATGTGTTTAATAATTATTGTTGTCTATATGGGTGCACATGATCTCTCTATTACTTAAGTGTTGTGTTATTATTATATGTATTATTGACTATAATTTTCTGTGACTATACAACTGTAATCCCTAGTTTATCTATGCTCTTATTCACATCTCTAGCACATAATAGTTTTCTTGATTGAGCCTCTCTCCTCCCTTTCCCGCCGGTACTTATGCCTGCGGGTCATATCCCTTCTCCCTCTCCAACATCGCCTAGAGGTGGCACTCCCCCAGGAGAGGGGCTCACCCAGAAGTCTCCCAAACCCCCTAGTCTCCAATTAATCTGACGACCCCCTTCAATTTGACAATATATTATATGACTCTAGGCCCCCCTCTATAGGAATATAAAGGTTTAGATGAGTGTGATTGTATTTATATTAAGTAATAACACCCTAGTCTTTCCTAAATTTCTACCTAGCGTAAACACACTAGACATGTGCACGGCTAAAAAATTCGGTTCGTTTTCGGTTCGGATCGATTCGGACTTTTCGAATTTCGTTTCGGATCGAATCGGATTCGGCAAAATTTGAATAAATTCGTTTCGGATTTATTCGGATCCGAATAAATTTGTTTCGGATTTATTCGGATTCGGCTGAATTCGGTTCTATTCCGTTCCGAAATTCGGTCTGTTTTTAGTACACTAACACCCATTTAGTACACTAAGTCACTAACACCCATAAACTACCTATGAACCACTAAACCGAGGCCCCCCCACATCGCAAACCCTATAATAACATTATTTAACCCCTAATCTGCCGATCGGATATCGCCGCAACCTACATTATAGCTATTAACCCCTAATCTGCTGTCCCTAACACCGCCGACCCCTACATTATAGTTATTAACCCCTAATCTGCCCCCCCCCAACGTCGCCGCAATCTAACTACAAGTATTAACCCCTAATCTGCCGACCCGATATCGCCGCCACCTACATTATAACTATTAACCCCTAATCTGCTGTCCCTAACACCGCCGACCCCTACATTATAGTTATTAACCCCTAATCTGCCTCCCCAACGTCGCCGCAATCTAACTACAAGTATTAACCCCTAATCTGCCGACCCGATATCGCCGCCGCCTACATTATAGCTATTAACCCCTAATCTGCTGTCCCTAACACCGCCGACCCCTACATTATAGTTATTAACCCCTAATCTGCCCCCCCCAACGTCGCCGCAATCTAACTACAAGTATTAACCCCTAATCTGCCGACCCGATATCGCCGCCGCCTACATTATAGCTATTAACCCCTAATCTGCTGTCCCTAACACCGCCGACCCCTACATTATAGTTATTAACCCCTAATCTGCCCCCCCCAACGTCGCCGCAATCTAACTACAAGTATTAACCCCTAATCTGCCGACCCGATATCGCCGCCGCCTACATTATAGCTATTAACCCCTAATCTGCTGTCCCTAACACCGCCGACCCCTACATTATAGTTATTAACCCCTAATCTGCCTCCCCCCAACGTCGCCACAATCTAACTACAAGTATTAACCCCTAATCTGCCGACCGCAAATCGCCGCCACTATAATAAATGTATTAACCCCTAAACCGCCGCACTCCCGCCTCGCAAACACTATAATACATTTTATTAACCCCTAATCTGCCCTCCCTAACATCGCCGCCACCTACCTACAATTATTAACCCCTAATCTCCCGCCCCCAACGTCGCCGCTACTATAATAAGGTTATTAACCCCTAAACCTAAGTCTAACCCTAACACTAACACCCCCTAACTTAAATATAATTTAAATAAAACGAAATAAGTTTACTATAGTTAAATAAATGAATCCTATTGAAAACTAAAGACTTACCTGTAAAATAAACCCTAATATAGCTACAATATAACTAATAGTTACATTGTAGCTATTTTAGGATTTATTTTTATTTTACAGGCAACTTTGTATTTATTTTAACTAGGTACAATAGTTATTAAATAGTTAATAACTATTTAATAACTACCTAGCTAAAATAAATACAAATTTACCTGTAAAATAAATCCTAACCTAAGTTACAATTACACCTAACACTACACTATCATTAAATTAATTAACTACAAGTACCTACAATTATCTACAATTAAATAAACTAAAGTACAAAAACCCCCCACTAAATTACAAAAAAAAAAAAACACTAAATTACAAAAAATAAAAAAATATTACAAGAATTTTAAACTAATTACACCTAATCTAAGCCCCCTAATAAAATAACAAAGCCCCCCAAAATAAAAAAAATGCCCTACCCTATACTAAATTACAAAAGTTAACAGCTCTATTACCTTACCAGCCCTGAACAGGGCCCTTTGCGGGGCATGCCCCAAAGAAAACAGCTCTTTTGCCTGTAAAAAAAAAAACACAATCCCCCCCCCCACATTACAACCCACCACCCACATACCCCTACTCTAACCCAAACCCCCCTTAAATAAACCTAACACTACCCCCCTGAAGATCTCCCTACCTTGAGTCGTGTTCACCCAGCCGGGCCGAAGTCTTCATCCGATGGGGCAGAAGAGGACATCCAGACCGGCAGAAGTCTTCATCCAAGCGGGGCAAGAAGAGGTCTTCCATCCATCATACAAGTACCAAAATACAAACAAACACTAAATTACCAAAAATAATAAAATATTACAATAATTTTAAACTAATTACACCTAATCTAAGCCCCCGACTAGCTATTAATATAGCTTCAATATAACTAATAGTTACATTGTAGCTATTTTAGGATTTATATTTATTTTACAGGCAACTTTGTATTTATTTTAACTAGGTACAATAGCTATTAAATAGTTAATAACTATTTAATAACTACCTAGCTAAAATAAATACAAATTTACCTGTAAAATAAATCATAACCTAAGTTACAATTACACCTAACACTACACTATCATTAAATTAACTAAATAAATGAATCCTATATAAAACTAAAGACTTACCTGTAAAATAAACCCTAATATAGCTGCAATATAACTAATAGTTACATTGTAGCTATTTTAGCATTTATATTTATTGTACAGGCAACTTTGTATTTATTTTAACTAGGTTCAATAGCTATTAAATAGATATTGACTATTTAATAGCTACCTAGTTAAAATAATTACAAAATTACCTGTAAAATAAATCCTAACCTAAGTTACAATTAAACCTAACACTACACTATCATTAAATAAATTAACTACAAGTACCTACAATTAAATACAATTAAAAAACTAAACTAAAGTACAAAACCCCCCCCACTAAATTACAAAAAATAAAAAAATATTACAAGAATTTTAAACTAATTACACCTAATCTAAGCCCCCTAATAAAATAACAAAGCCCCCCAAAATAAAAAAAAATGCCCTACCCTATACTAAATTACAAAAGTTAACAGCTCTATTACCTTACCAGCCCTGAACAGGGCCTTTTGCGGGGCATGCCCCAAAGAAAACAGCTCTTTTGCCTGTAAAAAAAAACACAATACCCCCCCCCACATTACAACCCACCACCCACATACCCCTACTCTAACCCAAACCCCCCTTAAATAAACCTAACACTACCCCCCTGAAGATCTCCCTACCTTGAGTCGTGTTCACCCAGCCGGGCCGAAGTCTTCATCCGATGGGGCAGAAGAGGACATCCAGACCAGCAGAAGTCTTCATCCAAGCGGGGCAAGAAGAGGTCTTCCATCCATCAGAAAAGTACAAAAAAACAAACAAACACTAAATTAGCAAGAATAATAAAATATTACAATAATTTTAAACTAATTACACCTAATCTAAGCCCCCTACTAGCTATTAATATAGCTACAATATAACTAATAGTTACATTGTAGCTATTTTAGGATTTATATTTATTTTACAGGCAACTTTGTATTTATTTTAACTAGGTACAATAGCTATTAAATAGTTAATAACTATTTAATAACTACCTAGCTAAAATAAATACAAATTTACCTGTAAAATAAACCCTAACCTAAGTTACAATTACACCTAACACTACACTGTCATTAAATTAACTAAATAAATTAATCCTATATAAAACTAAATACTTACCTGTAAAATAAACCCTAATATAGCTACAATATAACTAATAGTTACATTGTAGCTATTTTAGCATTTATATTTATTTTACAGGCAACTTTGTATTTATTTTAACTAGGTACAATAGCTATTAAATAGATATTTACTGTTTAATAGCTACCTAGTTAAAATAATTACAAAATTACCTGTAAAATAAATCCTAACCTAAGTTACTATTAAACCTAACACTACACTATCATTAAATAAATTAACTACAAGTACCTACAATTAAATACAATGAAATAAACTAAACTAAAGTACAAAAAAAACAAACACTAAATTACAAAAAATAAAAAAAATTACAAGAATTTTAAACTAATTACACCTAATCTAAGCCCCCTAATAAAATAACAAAGCCCCCCAAAATAAAAAAATGCCCTACCCTATACTAAATTACAAAAGTAATCAGCTCTATTACCTTACCAGCCCTGAACAGGGCCTTTTGCGGGGCATGCCCCAAAGAAAACAGCTCTTTTGCCTGTAAAAAAAAAAACACAACCCCCCCCCCACATTACAACCCACCACCCACATACCCCTACTCTAACCCAAACCCCCCTTAAATAAACCTAACACTACCCCCCTGAAGATCTCTCTACCGTGTCTTCACCCAGCGGGCCGAAGTCTTCATCCGATCGGGCAGAAGAGGACATCTAGACCGGCAGAAGTCTTCATCCAAGCGGGGCAAGAAGAGGTCTTCCATCCATCAGAAGTCTTGATCCAGGCAGCATCTTCTCTGTTCATCCATCCGGAGCGGAGCGGCAGCATCCTGAAGACATCCCACGCAGAGCATCCTCTTCTTTCTTGATCGGACGACTAGGTGACTGTACCTTTAAGTGACGTCATCCAAGATGGCGTCCCTTGAATTCCGATTGGCTGATAGGATTCTATCAGCCAATCGGAATTAAGGTAGGAAAAATCTGATTGGCTGATTCAATCAGCCAATCAGATTCAAGTTCAATCCGATTGCCTGATCCAATCAGCCAATCAGATTGAGCTCGCATTCTATTGGCTGATCGGAACAGCCAATAGAATGCGAGGTCAATCTGATTGGCTGATTCCATCAGCCAATCGGATTGAACTTGAATCTGATTGGCTGATTAAATCAGCCAATCAGATTTTTCCTACCTTAATTCCGATTGGCTGATAGAATCCTATCAGCCAATCGAAATTCAAGGGACGCCATCTTGGATGACGTCACTTAAAGGTACAGTCACCTAGTCGTCGGATCAAGAAAGAAGAGGATGCTCTGCGTGGGATGTCTTCAGGATGCTGCCGCTCCGCTCCCGATGGATGAACAGAGAAGATGCCGCCTGGATCAAGACTTCTGATGGATGGAAGACCTCTTCTTGCCCCGCTTGGATGAAGACTTCTGCCGGTCTGGATGTCCTCTTCTGCCCGATCGGATGAAGACTTCGGCCCGCTGGGTGAAGACAAGGTAGAGAGATCTTCAGGGGGGTAGTGTTAGGTTTATTTAAGGGGGGTTTGGGTTAGAGTAGGGGTATGTGGGTGGTGGGTTGTAATGTGGGGGGGTATTGTGTTTTTTTTTACAGGCAAAAGAGCTGTTTTCTTTGGGGCATGCCCCGCAAAAGGCCCTGTTCAGGGCTGGTAAGGTAATAGAGCTGATTACTTTTGTAATTTAGTATAGGGTAGGGCATTTTTTTATTTTGGGGGGCTTTGTTATTTTATTAGGGGGCTTAGATTAGGTGTAATTAGTTTAAAATTCTTGTAATTTTTTTTATTTTTTGTAATTTAGTGTTTGTTTTTTTTTGTACTTTAGTTTAGTTTATTTCATTGTATTTAATTGTAGGTACTTGTAGTTAATTTATTTAATGATAGTGTAGTGTTAGGTTTAATAGTAACTTAGGTTAGGATTTATTTTACAGGTAATTTTGTAATTATTTTAACTAGGTAGCTATTAAACAGTAAATATCTATTTAATAGCTAATGTACCTAGTTAAAATAAATACAAAGTTGCCTGTAAAATAAATATAAATGCTAAAATAGCTACAATGTAACTATTAGTTATATTGTAGCTATATTAGGGTTTATTTTACAGGTAAGTATTTAGTTTTATATAGGATTAATTTATTTAGTTAATTTAATGACAGTGTAGTGTTAGGTGTAATTGTAACTTAGGTTAGGGTTTATTTTACAGGTAAATTTGTATTTATTTTAGCTAGGTAGTTATTAAATAGTTATTAACTATTTAATAGCTATTGTACCTAGTTAAAATAAATACAAAGTTGCCTGTAAAATAAATATAAATCCTAAAATAGCTACAATGTAACTATTAGTTATATTGTAGCTATATTAATAGCTAGTAGGGGGCTTAGATTAGGTGTAATTAGTTTAAAAGTATTGTAATATTTTATTATTTTTGCTAATTTAGTGTTTGTTTTTTTTTTTGTACTTTTCTGATGGATGGAAGACCTCTTCTTGCCCCGCTTGGATGAAGACTTCTGCCGGTCTGGATGTCCTCTTCTGCCCCATCGGATGAAGACTTCGGCCCGGCTGGGTGAACACGACTCAAGGTAGGGAGATCTTCAGGGGGGTAGTGTTAGGTTTATTTAAGGGGGGTTTGGGTTAGAGTAGGGGTATGTGGGTGGTGGGTTGTAATGTGGGGGGGGGATTGTGTTTTTTTTTTTACAGGCAAAAGAGCTGTTTTCTTTGGGGCATGCCCCGCAAAGGGCCCTGTTCAGGGCTGGTAAGGTAATAGAGCTGTTAACTTTTGTAATTTAGTATAGGTTAGGGCATTTTTTTTATTTTGGGGGGCTTTGTTATTTTATTAGGGGGCTTAGATTAGGTGTAATTAGTTTAAAATTCTTGTAATATTTTTTTATTTTTTGTAATTTAGTGGGGGGGGGGTTTGTACTTTAGTTTAGTTTTTTTAATTGTATTTAATTGTAGGTACTTGTAGTTAATTTATTTAATGATAGTGTAGTGTTAGGTTTAATTGTAACTTAGGTTAGGATTTATTTTACAGGTAATTTTGTAATTATTTTAACTAGGTAGCTATTAAATAGTCAATATCTATTTAATAGCTATTGAACCTAGTTAAAATGAATACAAAGTTGCCTGTACAATAAATATAAATGCTAAAATAGCTACAATGTAACTATTAGTTATATTGCAGCTATATTAGGGTTTATTTTACAGGTAAGTCTTTAGTTTTATATAGGATTCATTTATTTAGTTAATTTAATGATAGTGTAGTGTTAGGTGTAATTGTAACTTAGGTTATGATTTATTTTACAGGTAAATTTGTATTTATTTTAGCTAGGTAGTTATTAAATAGTTATTAACTATTTAATAACTATTGTACCTAGTTAAAATAAATACAAAGTTGCCTGTAAAATACATATAAATCCTAAAATAGCTACAATGTAACTATTAGTTATATTGAAGCTATATTAATAGCTAGTAGGGGGCTTAGATTAGGTGTAATTAGTTTAAAATTATTGTAATATTTTATTATTTTTGGTAATTTAGTGTTTGTTTGTATTTTGGTACTTGTATGATGGATGGAAGACCTCTTCTTGCCCCGCTTGGATGAAGACTTCTGCCGGTCTGGATGTCCTCTTCTGCCCCATCGGATGAAGACTTCGGCCCGGCTGGGTGAACACGACTCAAGGTAGGGAGATCTTCAGGGGGGTAGTGTTAGGTTTATTTAAGGGGGGTTTGGGTTAGAGTAGGGGTATGTGGGTGGTGGGTTGTAATGTGGGGGGGGGGATTGTGTTTTGTTTTTACAGGCAAAAGAGCTGTTTTCTTTGGGGCATGCCCCGCAAAGGGCCCTGTTCAGGGCTGGTAAGGTAATAGAGCTGTTAACTTTTGTAATTTAGTATAGGGTAGGGCATTTTTTTTTATTTTGGGGGGCTTTGTTATTTTATTAGGGGGCTTAGATTAGGTGTAATTAGTTTAAAATTCTTGTAATATTTTTTTATTTTTTGTAATTTAGTGGGGGGGTTTTGTACTTTAGTTTATTTAATTGTAGATAATTGTAGGTACTTGTAGTTAATTTATTTAATGATAGTGTAGTGTTAGGTTTTATTGTAACTTAGGTTAGGATTTATTTTACAGGTAATTTTGTAATTATTTTAACTAGGTAGCTATTAATTAGTCAATAACTATTTAATAGCTATTGTACCTAGTTAAAATAAATACAAAGTTGCCTGTAAAATAAATATAAATGCTAAAATAGCTACAATGTAACTATTAGTTATATTGCAGCTATCTTAGGGTTTATTTTACAGGTAAGTATTTAGTTTTAAATAGGAATAATTTATTAAAGTATAGTGTAGTGTTAGGTGTAATTGTAACTTAGGTTAGGATTTATTTTACAGGTAAATTTGTATTTATTTTAGCTAGGTAGTTATTAAATAGTTATTAACTATTTAATAACTATTGTACCTAGTTAAAATAAATACAAAGTTGCCTGTAAAATAAAAATAAATCCTAAAATAGCTACAATGTAACTATTAGTTATATTGTAGCTATATTAGGGTTTATTTTACAGGTAAGTCTTTAGTTTTCAATAGGATTCATTTATTTAACTATAGTAAATTTATTTCGTTTTATTTAAATTATATTTAAGTTAGGGGGTGTTAGTGTTAGGGTTAGACTTAGGTTTAGGGGTTAATAACCTTATTATAGTAGCGGCGACGTTGGGGGCGGGAGATTAGGGGTTAATAATTGTAGGTAGGTGGCGGCGATGTTAGGGAGGGCAGATTAGGGGTTAATAAAATGTATTATAGTGTTTGCGAGGCGGGAGTGCGGCGGTTTAGGGGTTAATACATTTATTATAGTTGCAGCGATTTGGGGTCGGCAGATTAGGGGTTAATACTTGTAGTTAGATTGCGGCGACGTTGGGGGGGGCAGATTAGGGGTTAATAACTATAATGTAGGGGTCGGCGGTGTTAGGGACAGCAGATTAGGGGTTAATAGCTATAATGTAGGCGGCGGCGATATTCGGTCGGCAGATTAGGGGTTAATACTTGTAGTTAGATTGCGGCGACGTTGGGGGGGGCAGATTAGGGGTTAATAACTATAATGTAGGGGTCGGCGGTGTTAGGGACAGCAGATTAGGGGTTAATAGTTATAATGTAGGTGGCGGCGATATTCGGTCGGCAGATTAGGGGTTAATAAAATAATGCAGGTGTCAGCGATAGCGGGGGCGGCAGATTAGGGGTTAATAAGTGTTAGATTAGGGGTGTTTAGAGACTCGGGGTACATGTTAGGGTGTTAGGTGCAGACTTAGTGTTTCCCCATAGGAAACAATGGGGCTGCGGTGTTAGTTTTTTTTCAGCCGAAACTCCCATTGTTTCCTATGGGGAAATGCCGAATTTTACCGAGCTAATTCGGATTTATTCGGAGATACGGCAGCTATTTCGGATTCATTCGGTAGATTCGGAAGTATTTTAATTCGGAAATCCGAATCGATCCGAATCTCCGAATTTACCGAATTTACCGAATTTCCGAATTAATCCGAAACGAACCGCACATGTCTAAAACACACTAACTGGCTCCGCCCTCCACCAGCCCCCCTTCCCCCTATTACATTTTGAGCGGCTCTTGCCCGCTGCATCCCTCTTCCCCATATAACTATAGAGTCACCCCCTCCCTAGTTTTACCCTCATCTGATTAGCTACCTTACTTGTATTTGTATATAACTAGGAGAGGATCATTTTTGCTTATACTACATCTGTTATACTCAAAAACAAAACTGAAGTCTCTTTATGTGATGACCCATATCGTACGGAAATGTTTGTGATACTAGAATACATTGTCTCCTAATTTTGCTCTGTACACATTGTTTTGTTAATGTTTTGTGACATACCTTATACTCTGTACTGGTTTTTGACTTCAATAAAAAGATATTAAAAAAAAAGTTAGTGTTAGGTTTATTTAAGGGGGGTTTGGGTTAGATTAGGGGTATGTGGGTGGTGGGTTGTAATGTTGGGGGGGTAGTGTATGTTTTTTTTTTACAGGCAAAAGAGCTGAATTCTTTGGGGCATGCCCCGCAAAGGACCCTGTTCAGGGCTGGTAAGGTAAAAGAGCTTTGAACTTTTGTAATTTCGAATAGGGTAGGGCATTTTTTTATTTTGGGGGTCTTTGTTATTTTATTAGGGGGCTTAGAGTAGGTGTAATTAGTTTAAAATTGTTGTAATATTTTTCTGATGTTTGTAAATATTTTTTTATTTTTTGTAACTTAGTTCTTTTTTATTTTTTGTACTTTAGTTAGTTTATTTCATCGTATTTATTTGTAGATATTGTATTTAATTAATGTATTGATAGTGTAGTGTTAGGTTTAATTGTAGGTAATTGTAGGTATTTTATTTAATTAATTTATTGATAGTGTAGTGTTAGGTTTAATTGTAACTTAGGTTAGGATTTATTTTACAGGTAATTTTGTAATTATTTTAACTATTTTAGCTATTGTACCTGGTTAAAATAAATACAAAGTTGCCTGTAAAATAAATATAAATCCTAAAATAGCTATAATATAATTATAATTTATATTGTAGCTATATTAGGATTTATTTTACAGGTAAGTATTTAGCTTTAAATAGGAATAATTTATTTAATAAGAGTTAATTTATTTAGTTAGATTTAAATTATATTTAACTTAGGGGGATGTTAGTGTTAGGGTTAGACTTAGCTTTAGGGGTTAATAAATTTATTAGAATAGCGGTGAGCTCCGGCCAGCAGATTAGGGGTTAATGTTTGAAGTTAGGTGTCGGCGATGTTAGGGAGGGCAGATTAGGGGTTAATACTATTTATTATAGGGTTAGTGAGGCGGATTAGGGGTTAATAACTTTATTATAATAGCGGTGCGGTCCGGTCGGCAGATTAGGGGTTAATAAGTGTAGGCAGGTGGATGCGACGTTGTGGGGGGCAGATTAGGGGTTAATAAATATAATATAGGGGTCGGCGGTGTTAGGGGCAGCAGATTAGGGGTACATAGCTATAATGTAGCTGGCGGCGTGCGGACGGCAGATTAGGGGTTAATAAGTGTAGGTAGCTGGCGGCGACGTTGTGGGGGGCAGATTAGGGGGTTAATAAATATAATATAGGGGTCGGCGGTGTTAGGGGCAGCAGATTAGGGGTACATAAGGATAACGTTGGTGGCGGTCGGCAGATTAGGGGTTAAAAAATTTAATCGAGTGTCGGCGATGTGGGGGGGGCCTCGATTTAGGGGTACATAGGTAGTTTATGGGTGTTAGTGTACTTTAGGGCACAGTAGTTAAGAGCTTTATGAACCGGCGTTAGCCCAGAAAGCTCTTAACTACTGACTTTTTTCTGCGGCTGGAGTTTGGTCATTAGATTTCTAACGCTCACTTCAGACACGACTCTGAATACCGGAGTTAGAAAGATCCCATTGAAAAGATAGGATACGCAATTGACGTAAGGGGATCTGCGGTATGGAAAAGTCGCGGCTGAAAAGTGAGCGTTAGACCCTTTTTTGAATGACTCCAAATACTGGCGGTAGCCTAAAACCAGCGTCAGGAGCCTCTAACGCTGGTTTTCACGGCTACCGCCAAACTCCAAATCTAGGCCTTAAAGTTTTACATTCCTTTGCTTAAAGGGAGAGTAAACACCAAAAATGTTATTGCTTAAAGAGATAGATAATCCCATTATTTACCATTCCCCAGTTTTGCATAACCAACACTGTTATATTAATACACTTTTTACCTCTGTGATTATCTTGGGGCCGATTCATCAAGCTCTGTATGGAGCTGTATGCAGCTGTTTCCGCATGAGCCTTCAGGCTCACTGGAAACAGGAGTTAAGAAGCAGCAGTTTTAAGACCGCTGCTCCTTAACTCGTCCGCTACATCTGAGGCGGCAGATAGCAATCCGCCCGATTGCATAGGATCGGGTTGATTGACACCCCCTGCTTGAGGCTGATGTGCAGCAAATGTGCAGGGGACAGCATTGCACAAGCATTTCTAGTGAAATGCTTGTGCAATGATAAATGCCAACAGCGTAAGCTGTTGGCATTTATCGGTGTGCGGCGGACATGATCCGCTACAGCGGATCATATCCGCTTGCACTATAATAAATTGTCCCCCTTGTATCTAAGCTTTTGCAGACTGCCTCCTTTTCTCAGACCTTTTGACAGACTTGCATTTCAGGCAATTAGTGCTGACTCTTAAATAACTCCACGGACGTGAACACAATGTGTCAAATGCATTCAGATAAGAGGCGGCCTCCAAAGGCTTAGAAATTAGCATATGCGCCTACCTAGGTTTAGCTTTCAACTAAGAATACCAAGAGAACAAAGCAAATTTGATGATAAAGGCCCTATCTGAATTATGAAAGTTTAATTTGGACTTTACTGTCCCTATAAAGCATAAACAAAACTTCAAACTGATTAATGTGAGCTCCTTACCCCATATATACAATGAATATCATTATAACGTATCACTTATTCTTAAAATGCTTTAAAGGGATAGAAAGGTAAGAAAAATCTCAAAATTGAAATCTGTATGGGTGCATTTCAGTTTCAGATAGAACCATGTTTGCAATATATACCTTCATCAAAAATGCTTTTAGTAAAAGTTATTACTGTTTTTAGTAGCATATGCACATATGCTGTGAAGGACTGTGCACTAGCATTCAAGCTCAGACAGCGGGCAGGGGTGTGTATTGCACCTCTGACGAAGTGAACACAGGTTTCACGGAACACGTAAGGGCACGCCCATTTGTGACGTAATTTCCGGTCCGGCGAGACTGCATCATTCCAAGCGCTTCTGTGGAAGCCTGTTGAACACAGGCTGTAAATCCGGCGCCATCCTTCAAAGTGGGAGACCTAACAAGGACTAAAACGACACAGTTGTTTGCAAAACATCTGTAGGTATTTTCCACCATCAACATTTTTGGCATACGGAACTTAAAAGCCAAAATTACTGACATCATTGTGACTTTATCGTTTCCTCCAAGTGACATTCAGTTGCACTTTCCTTTCTTGGATTGAAAGTTGTTCTCATTCTACTGTGAGAATTTTTATCTACAAGCACAGACATCGGTTTGTGTTTAAATAAAAGGAATAAATATTTTTTAACTCTATACTCGCATCTGAGATTTTCATTTAATACAAAAAGAAATTACCATACTCCTAAGAGGAGAAGCAATTTCATCACTGAAAGTTAAAGATACCATACTCCTCAAGAGTCGAACGATATCCTAAAAGTACACCAAAAAGGAAAGAAGCACTATTATCTACCAAATACCATACTCCAATAAGGCATTAAGAGATAAACATCTGTAATAAAGACTGGGATTCATTTCCCCCAAAGTTTCTCAAATACCTCACATGTTTGAGATTTAAAAAGGTGAGCACTATTCTTACTTTAATATATTGGTTAATAGTATATACATACTGCACCATAAATTGTTTCCTGTTTTTGTTTCCTCCACTCTATGAGTGCTACAGTATGGGACCCCCAACTCTTACCCTTTACTAACTATTCCATTGCTGATAGTGGAATTTCCAGATTAAGCTGCCTGTGAAAAACATCAGGAGGAACTTTTAAAGGGCAAAATAACTATTTGCAACACACAGCGCAAGCCAAAAAACACCCTGTCTTTTTCATGTTTGCAATTTATACCTTCATCAAAAATGCTTTTAGTAAAAGTTATTACTGTTTTTAGTAGCATATGCACATATGCTTTGAAGGACTGTGCACTAGCATTCAAGCTCAGACAGCGGGCAGGAGTGTGTATTGCACCTGTGAAGAATTAATTTGTTTCATATGTGCCACTACTGACTCTCAGAGAAGGTGTAGTGTTTGAATTCTGGTGCACAGCCCTCAAATGTACACATATGTACATTTGCTGCTTGGAAAAACTAACTTTTACTAGAAGCATTTTTTTGCTAATGGAAATAAATTTCAAAAATGCTTTTATTTCAAACTGAAATGCATCCATGCACATTTCAATGTTGACCATTCTTACCCCTTAATGACAAACAAGAATGTCCTACGGTTGTTAGAAATTACCCTAATGAATGTGTTTTGTGAAATGGAATCTCTGAATAAGTTTCACAACATCTTTCATGTATCTCTTATACACATAATGTATTTTTTATTTAATAAAAATAGTCTTTGTCTCCTGATTCAATATTGTTTACAGTAAGTAACTATTGATAAAAATGAGCAACGCATATTACAGTAGAATATTTGGCAGGTGTGAGCTGTTCATAAAATCTCCAAGTTCTATTTTGTTAACAGACTGTATCTAAATGTAATGTACATATCAGAGCTTACAGTGTTTTTGCTAAATAATTTATCAAATGCATAATTTAATATTTGACATTTAACACTGTATCTGTGTGAACTTTTGGTCAAAACAGAGTGCATTTAAAATAAATACAATAATCAAAATAAGTGATTTTATGTTTAACAAATTACATGGCGGGATAAGAGAAACATAGAGTAAAATAAATATTTAGTGTTAATTGTAAATGTCATATTCTTGTACTTATCTGTGCAATGTATATATGGTGTGACATACAAAAAAAAGGCTGATGGTTTAAAAAAACTATATGTTAGAAGACAGGAATATATTTAAACAGCCACAATTAAAATTCTCTATTTTATTTGATATCTGACATATGTTAATTAGTGATGTCGCGAACAGTTCACCGGAGAACAGTTCCCGGCGATCATAGCTTGTTCGCGTTCGCCGCGGCGGGCGAACATATGCGATGTTCGATCCGCCCCCTATTCGTCATCATTGAGTAAACTTTGACCCTGTATCTCACAGTCTGCAGACACATTTCAGCCAATCAGCAGCAGACACTCCCTCCCAGACCCTCCCAGCTCCTGGGCAGCAGCCATTTTAGATTCATTCTGATCCTGCATTCTTAGTGAGAGGAGGGATACTGCTGCTGCTGATGATTTTATAGGGAAATTGATAGCTAGGCTAGTGTATTCAGTGTCCACTACAGTCCTGAAGGACTCATCTGATCTCTGCTGTAAGGACAGCACCCCAAAAAGCCCTTTTTAGGGCTAGAACATCAGTCGTTTTTTTTCTTTTCGTTTTTTTCTTTGTAATCTAATTGCATTTGCCTGCCTGTCAGCGTGTGGTAGGCTCACAACATATACTGCACCTAATTGCTCAGTGCCACCAGTCATATCTGGTGTAACATTAGTGTAAATTTAAAAAAAAAAAAACTTTTACATCAGTCTGCTAGTGTAATCTAATTTCAGTTGCCAGGCCAGCCTGTCACTGCCAGAGCGCCAGCCTGTGTGTCAAGCTCACAGCATATACTGTGCCTACTTCCTCAGTGCCACCAGTCATATCTGGTGTAACATTAGTGTAAATTTTTTTTAAAAAAACTTTTACATCAGTCTGCTAGTGTAATCTAATTGCAGTTGCCTGCCTGCCAGCGTGTGTGCCAGGCCCACTTGCCAAGTTAGTGGCACCACTCATATTTGTTGTAACAGTAGTGTAAATATTTTAAAAAAATCTTTTTTGACTGTGAAACATCAGTCTGCTAGTGTAATCTTATTGCAGTTGCCTGCCTGCCAGCGTGTGTGCTAGGCCCACTTGCCAACTAGTGCCACCAATTATATTTGTTATAACAGTAGTGTAAATATTTTTTTAAAAAACTTTTTGACTGTGAAACATCAGTCTGCTAGTGTTATCTAATTGCAGTTGCCTGCCTGCCAGCGTGTGTGCCAGGCCCACTTGCCAAGTTAGTGGCACCACTCATATTTGTTGTAACAGTAGTGTAAATATTAAAAAAAAAAACTTTTTTGACTGTGAAACATCAGACTTCTGGTGTAATCTAATTTCAGTTGCCAGGCCAGCCTGCTACTGCCAGCCTGTGTGTCAGGCTCACAGCATATACTGTGCCTACTTCCTCAGTGCCACCACTCATATCTGGTGTAACATTAGTGTAATTTTTTTTAAAAAAACTTTTACATCAGTCTGCTAGTGTAATCTAATTTCAGTTGCCAGGCCAGCCTGCCACTGCCAGCCTGTGTTTAAGGCTCACAGAATATACTGTGCCTACTTCCTCAGTGCCACCACTCATATCTGGTGTAACATTAGTGTAATTTTTAAAAAAAAAAACTTTTACATCAGTCTGATAGTGTAATCTAATTTCAGTTGCCAGGCCAGCCTGCCACTGCCAGCCTGTGTGTCAGGCTCACAGCATATACAGGGAGTGCAGAATTATTAGGCAAATGAGTATTTTGACCACATCATCCTCTTTATGCATGTTGTCTTACTCCAAGCTGTATAGGCTCGAAAGCCTACTACTAATTAAGCATATTAGGTGATGTGCATCTCTGTAATGAGAAGGGGTGTGGTCTAATGACATCAACACCCTATATAAGGTGTGCATAATTATTAGGCAACTTCCTTTCCTTTGGCAAAATAGGTCAAAAGAAGGACTTGACAGGCTCAGAAAAGTCAAAAATAGTGAGATATCTTGCAGAGGGATGCAGCACTCTTAAAATTGCAAAGCTTCTGAAGCGTGATCATCGAACAATCAAGCGTTTCATTCAAAATATTCAACAGGGTCGCAAGAAGCGTGTGGAAAAACCAAGGCGCAAAATAACTGCCCATGAACTGAGAAAAGTCAAGCGTGCAGCTGCCAAGATGCCACTTGCCACCAGTTTGGCCATATTTCAGAGCTGCAACATCACTGGAGTGCCCAAAAGCACAAGGTGTGCAATACTCAGAGACATGGCCAAGGTAAGAAAGGCTGAAAGACGACCACCACTGAACAAGGCACACAAGCTGAAACGTCAAGACTGGGCCAAGAAATATCTCAAGACTGATTTTTCTAAGGTTTTATGGACTGATGAAATGAGAGTCTTGATGGGCCAGATGGATGGGCCTGTGGCTGGATTGATAAAGGGCAGAGAGCTCCAGTCCGACTCAGACGCCAGCAAGGTGGAGGTGGAGTACTGGTTTGGGCTGGTATCATCAAAGATGAGCTTGTGGGGCCTTTTCGGGTTGAGGATGGAGTCAAGCTCAACTCCCAGTCCTACTGCCAGTTTCTGGAAGACACCTTCTTCAAGCAGTGGTACAGGAAGAAGTCTGCATCCTTCAAGAAAAACATGATTTTCATGCAGGACAATGCTCCATCACACGCGTCCAAGTACTCCACAGCGTGGCTGGCAAGAAAGGGTATAAAAGAAGAAAATCTAATGACATGGCCTCCTTGTTCACCTGATCTGAACCCCATTGAGAACCTGTGGTCCATCATCAAATGTGAGATTTACAAGGAGGGAAAACAGTACACCTCTCTGAACAGTGTCTGGGAGGCTGTGGTTGCTGCTGCACGCAATGTTGATGGTTAACAGATCAAAACTCTGACAGAATGCATGGATGGCAGGCTTTTGAGTGTCCTTGCAAAGAAAGGTGGCTATATTGGTCACTGATTTGTTTTTGTTTTGTTTTTGAATGTCAGAAATGTATATTTGTGAATGTTGAGATGTTATATTGGTTTCACTGGTAAAAATAAGTAATTGAAATGGGTATATATTTGTTTTTTGTTAAGTTGCCTAATAATTATGCACAGTAATAGTCACCTGCACACACAGATATCCCCCTAAAATAGCTAAAACTAAAAACAAACTAAAAACTACTTCCAAAAATATTCAGCTGTGATATTAATGAGTTTTTTGGGTTCATTGAGAACATGGTTGTTGTTCAATAATAAAATTAATCCTCAAAAATACAACTTGCCTAATAATTCTGCACTCCCTGCACTGTGCCTACTTCCTCAGTGCCACCAGTCATATCTGGTGCAACATTAGTGTAAATTTTTTTTTAAAAAACTTTTACATCAGTCTGCTAGTGTAATCTAATTGCAGTTGCCTGCCTGCCAGTGTGTGTGCCAGGCTCACTTGCCAACTAGTGCCACCAATCATATTTGTTATAACAGTAGTGTAAATATTAAATAAAAAAACTTTTTTGACCTTGAAACATCAGTCTGCTAGTGTAATCTAATTTCAGTTACCAGGCCAGCCTGCCACTGCCAGCCTGTGTGTCAGGCTCACAGCATATACTGTGCCTACTTCCTCAGTGCCACCACTCATATCTGGTGTAACATTAGTGTAATTTAAAAAAAAAAAACGTTTACATCAGTCTGCTAGTGTTATTTAATTTTAGTTGCCAGGCCAGCCTGCCACTAGTGCCAGCCTGTGTGTCCGACTCACAGCATATACTGTGCCTACTTCCATCCTCAGTGCCACCACTCATATCTGGTGTAACATTAGTGAAATTTTCTTTTTAAAAAAACTTTTACATCAGTCTGATAGTGTAATCTAATTTCAGTTGCCAGGCCAGCCTGAAACTGCCAGCCTGTGTGTCAGGCTCACAGCATATACTGTGCCTACTTCCTCAGTGCCACCAGTCATATCTGGTGTAACATTAGTGTAATTTAAAAAAAAAAAAAACTTTTACATCAGTCTGCTAGTGTAATCTAATTGCAGTTGCCTGCCTGCCAGCGTGTGTGCCAGGCCCACTTGCCAAGTTAGTGGCACCACGCATATTTGTTGTAACAGTAGTGTAAATATTTAAAAAAAAAACTTTTTTGACTGTGAAACATCAGTCTGCTAGTGTAATCTAATTTCAGTTGCCAGGCCAGCCTGCCACTGCCAGCCTGTGTGTCAGGCTCACAGCATATAATGTGCCTACTTCCTCAGTGCCACCACTCATATCTGGTGTAAAATTAGTGTAATTTTTTTAAAAAAAAACTTTTACATCAGTCTGCTAGTGTAATCTAATTTCAGTTGCCAGGCCAGCATGCCACTGCCAGCCTGTGTGTCAGGCTCACAGCATATACTGTGCCTACTTCCTCAGTGCCACCAGTCATATCTGGTGTAACATTAGTGTAAATTTTTTTTAAAAAAACCTTTTACATCAGTCTGCTAGTCTAATCTAATTGCAGTTGCCTGCCTGCCAGCATGTGTGCCAGGCCCACTTGCCAACTAGTGCCACCAATCATATTTGTTATAATAGCAGTGTAAATATTTAATAAAAAAAAAATTTTTGACTGTGAAACATCAGTCTGCTAGTGTAATCTAATTGCAGTTGCCTGCCTGCCAGCGTGTGTACCAGGCCCACTTGCCAATTTAGTGGCACCACTCATATTTGTTGTAACAGTAGTGTAAATATTTTTTAAAAAAACTTTTTTGACTGTGAAACATCAGTCTGCTAGTGTAATCTAATTGCAGTTGCCTGCCTGCCAGCGTGTGTGCCAGGCCCACTTGCCAAGTTAGTGGCACCACTCATATTTGTTGTAACAGTAGTGTAAATATTTAAAAAAAACTTTTTTGACTGTGAAACATCAGTCTGCTAGTGTAGTCTAATTGCAGTTGCCTGCCTGCCTGCCAGCGTGTGTGCCCGGCCCACTTGCCAACTAGTGCCACCAATCATATTTGTTATAACAGTAGTGTAAATATTTTTAAAAAAATCTTTTTTGACTGTGAAACATCAGTCTGCTAGTGTAATCTAATTGCAGTTGCCTGCCTGCCAGCGTGTGTGCCAGGCCCACTTGCCAAGTTAGTGGCACCACTCATATTTGTTGTAACAGTAGTGTAAATATTTTTTTCAAAAAACTTTTTTGACTGTTAAACATCATTCTGCTAGTGTAATCTTATTGCAGTTGCCTGCCTGCCAGCGTGTGTGCCAGGCCCACTTGCCAAGTTAGTGGCACCACTCATATTTGTTGTAACAGTAGTGTAAATATTTAAAAAAAAACTATTTTGACTGTGAAACATCAGTCTTCTGGTGTAATCTAATTTCAGTTGCCAGGCCAGCCTGCTACTGCCAGCCTGTGTGTCAGACTCACAGCATATACTGTGCCTACTTCCTCAGTGCCACCACTCATATCTGGTGTAACATTAGTGTAATTTTTTTAAAACTTTTACATCAGTTTGCTAGTGTAATCTAATTTCAGTTGCCAGGCCAGCCTGCCACTGCCAGCCTGTGTGTCAGGCTCACAGCATATACTGTGCCTACTTCCTCAGTGCCACCACTCATATCTGGTGTAACATTAGTGTAATTTTTTTTTAAAAAACTTTTACATCAGTCTGATAGTGTAATCTAATTTCATTTGCCAGGCCAGCCTGCCACTGCCAGCCTGTGTGTCAGGCTCACAGCATATACTGTGCCTACTTCCTCAGTGCCACCAGTCATATGTGGTGTAACATTAGTGTAAAAATTTTTTTAAAAAAACTTTTACATCAGTCTGCTAGTGTAATCTAATTTCAGTTGCCTGCCTGCCAGTGTGTGTGCCAGGCTCACTTTCCAACTAGTGCCACCAATCATATTTGTTATAACAGTAGTGTAAATATTTAATAAAAAACTTTTTTGACTGTGAAACATCAGTCTGCTAGTGTAATCTAATTGCAGTTACCTGCCTGCCAGCGTGTGTGCCAGGTCCACTTGCCAAGTTAGTGGCACCACTCATATTTGTTGTAACAGTAGTGTAAATATTTTAAAAAAACTTTTTTGACTGTGAAACATCAGTCTGCTAGTGTAATCTAATTTCAGTTGCCAGGCCAGCCTGCCACTGCCATCCTGTGTGTCAGGCTCACAGCATATAATGTGCATACTTCCTCAGTGCCACCACTCATATCTGGTGTAACATTAGTGTAAATTTTTTTTAAAAAAACTTTTACATCAGTCTGCTAGTGTAATCTAATTTCAGTTGCCAGGCCAGCCTGCCACTGCCAGCCTGTGTGTCAGGCTCACAGCATATACTGTGCCTACTTCCTCAGTGCCACCAGTCATATCTGGGGTAACATTAGTGTAAATTTTTTTAAAAAAACCTTTTACATCAGTCTGCTAGTGTAATCTAATTGCATTTGCCTGCCTGCCAGCGGGTGTGCCAGGCCCATTTGCCAACTAGTGCCACCAATCATATTTGTTATAATAGTAGTGTAAATATTTAATAAAAAAAACTTTTTTGACTGTGAAACATCAGTCTGCTAGTGTAATCTAATTGCAGTTGCCTGCCTGCCAGCGTGTGTGCCAGGCCCACTTGCCAAGTTAGTGGCACCACTCATATTTGTTGTAACAGTAGTGTAAATATTTTTTAAAAAAATTTTTGGACTGTGAAACATCAGTCTGCTAGTGTAATCTAATTGCAGTTGCCTGCCTGCCAGCGTGTGTGCCAGGCCAACTTTCCAACTATTGCCACCAATCATATTTGTTATAACAGTAGTGTAAATATTTAATAAAAAAACTTTTTTGACTGTGAAACATCAGTCTGCTAGTGTAATCTAATTGCAGTTGCCTGCCTGCCTGCCAGCGTGTGTGCCAGGCCCACTTGCCAAGTTAGTGGCACCACTCATATTTGTTGTAACAGTAGTGTAAATATTTAATAAAAAAACTTTTTTGACTGTGAAACATCAGTCTGCTAGTGTAATCTAATTGCAGTTGTCTGCCTGGCAGCGTGTGTGCCAGGGCCACTTGCCAAGTTAGTGGCACCACACATATTTGTTGTAACAGTAGTGTAAATATTTTTTAAAATTTTTTTTTGACTGTGAAACATCAGTCTGCTAGTGTAATCTTATTGCAGTTGCCTGCCTGCCAGCGTGTGTGCCAGGCCCACTTGCCAAGTTAGTGGCACCACTCATAATTGTTGTAACAGTAGTGTAAATATTTTTTTAAAAAACTTTTTTGACTGTGAAACATCAGTCTGCTAGTGTAATCTTATTGCAGTTGCCTGCCTGCCAGCGTGCGTGCCAGGCCCACTTGCCAAGTTAGTGGCACCACTCATATTTGTTGTAACAGTAGTGTAAATATTTAATAAAAAAACTTTTTTGACTGTGAAACATCAGTCTGCTAGTGTAATCTAATTGCAGTTGCCTGCCTGGCAGCGTGTGTGCCAGGGCCACTTGCCAAGTTAGTGGCACCACACATATTTGTTGTAACAGTAGTGTAAATATTTTTAAAAAAAACTTTTTTGACTGTGAAACATCAGTCTGCTAGTGTAATCTTATTGCAGTTGCCTGCCTGCCAGCGTGTGTGCCAGGCCCACTTGCCAAGTTAGTGGCACCACTCATATTTGTTGTAACAGTAGTGTAAATATTTTTTTAAAAAACTTTTTTGACTGTGAAACATCAGTCTGCTAGTGTAATCTAATTGCAGTTGCCTGCCTGCCAGCGTGTGTGCCAGGCCCACTTGCCAAGTTAGTGGCACCACTCATATTTGTTGTAACAGTAGTGTAAATATTTAAAAAAAAATAATTTTGGACTGTGAAACATCAGTCTGCTAGTGTAATCTAATTGCAGTTGCCTGCCTGCCAGCGTGTGTGCCAGGCCAACTTTCCAACTATTGCCACCAATCATATTTGTTATAACAGTAGTGTAAATATTTAATAAAAAAACTTTTTTGACTGTGAAACATCAGTCTGCTAGTGTAATCTAATTGCAGTTGCCTGCCTGCCTGCCAGCGTGTGTGCCAGGCCCACTTGCCAAGTTAGTGGCACCACTCATATTTGTTGTAACAGTAGTGTAAATATTTAATAAAAAAACTTTTTTGACTGTGAAACATCAGTCTGCTAGTGTAATCTAATTGCAGTTGTCTGCCTGGCAGCGTGTGTGCCAGGGCCACTTGCCAAGTTAGTGGCACCACACATATTTGTTGTAACAGTAGTGTAAATATTTTTTAAAAAATTTTTTTGACTGTGAAACATCAGTCTGCTAGTGTAATCTTATTGCAGTTGCCTGCCTGCCAGCGTGTGTGCCAGGCCCACTTGCCAAGTTAGTGGCACCACTCATAATTGTTGTAACAGTAGTGTAAATATTTTTTTAAAAAACTTTTTTGACTGTGAAACATCAGTCTGCTAGTGTAATCTTATTGCAGTTGCCTGCCTGCCAGCGTGCGTGCCAGGCCCACTTGCCAAGTTAGTGGCACCACTCATATTTGTTGTAACAGTAGTGTAAATATTTAATAAAAAAACTTTTTTGACTGTGAAACATCAGTCTGCTAGTGTAATCTAATTGCAGTTGCCTGCCTGGCAGCGTGTGTGCCAGGGCCACTTGCCAAGTTAGTGGCACCACACATATTTGTTGTAACAGTAGTGTAAATATTTTTAAAAAAAACTTTTTTGACTGTGAAACATCAGTCTGCTAGTGTAATCTTATTGCAGTTGCCTGCCTGCCAGCGTGTGTGCCAGGCCCACTTGCCAAGTTAGTGGCACCACTCATATTTGTTGTAACAGTAGTGTAAATATTTTTTTAAAAAACTTTTTTGACTGTGAAACATCAGTCTGCTAGTGTAATCTTATTGCAGTTGCCTGCCTGCCAGCGTGCGTGCCAGGCCCACTTGCCAAGTTAGTGGCACCACTCATATTTGTTGTAACAGTAGTGTAAATATCATGAAAAAAAACTTTTTTGACTGTGAAACATCAGTCTGCTAGTGTAATCTAATTTCAGTTGCCAGGCCAGCCTGCCACTGCCAGCCTGTGTGTCAGGCTCACAGCATATACTGTGCCTACTTCCTCAGTGCCACCACTCATATCTGGTGTAACATTAGTGTAAATTTTTTTAAAAAAACTTTTACATCAGTCTGCTAGTGTAATCTAAATGCAGTTGCCTGCCTGCCAGCGTGTGTGCCAGGCCCACTTGCCAACTAGTGCCACCAATCATATTTGTTATAACAGTAGTGTAAATATTTAATAAAAAAACTTTTTTGACTGTGAAACATCAGTCTGCTAGTGTAATCTAATTTCAGTTGCCAGGCCAGCCTGCCACTGCCAGCCTGTGTGTCAGGCTCACAGCATATACTGTGCCTACTTCCTCAGTGCCACCAGTCATATCTGGTGTAACATTAGTGTAAAATTTTAAAAAATACTTTTACATCAGTCTGCTAGTGTAATCTAATTGCAGTTGCCTTCCTGCCAGCGTATGTGCCAGGCCCACTTGCCAACTAGTGCCACCAATCATATTTGTTATAATAGTAGTGTAAATATTTAATAAAAAAACTTTTTTGACTGTGAAACATCAGTCTGCTAATTTAATCTAATTGCAGTTGCCTGCCTGCCAGCGTGTGTGCCAGGCCCAGTAGCTAAGTTAGTGGCACCACTCATATTTGTTGTAACAGTAGTGTAAATATTAAAAAAAAAACACTTTTTTGACTGTGAAACATCAGTCTGCTAGTGTAATCTAATTGCAGTTGCCAGGCCAGCCTGCCACTGCCAGCCTGTGTGTCAGGCTCACAGCATATACTGTGCCTACTTCCTTAGTGCCACCACTCATATCTTGTGTAACATTAGTGTAAATTTAAAAAAAAAAAAAACGTTTACATCAGTCTGCTAGTGTAATCTAATTGCAGTTGCCTGCCTGCCTGCCTGCCTGCCAGCGTGTGTGCCAGGCCCACTTGCCAAGTAGTGCCACCAATCATATTTGTTATAACAGTAGTGTAAATATTTAATAAAAAAACTTTTTTGACTGTGAAACATCAGTCTGCTAGTGTAATCTAATTGCAGTTGCCTGCCTGGCAGCGTGTGTGCCAGGGCCACTTGCCAAGTTAGTGGCACCACACATATTTGTTGTAACAGTAGTGTAAATATTTTTTAAAAAAACTTTTTTGACTGTGAAACATCAGTCTGCTAGTGTAATCTTATTGCAGTTGCCTGCCTGCCAGCGTGTGTGCCAGGCCCACTTGCCAAGTTAGTGGCACCACTCATATTTGTTGTAACAGTAGTGTAAATATTTTTTTAAAAAACTTTTTTGACTGTGAAACATCAGTCTGCTAGTGTAATCTTATTGCAGTTGCCTGCCTGCCAGCGTGCGTGCCAGGCCCACTTGCCAAGTTAGTGGCACCACTCATATTTGTTGTAACAGTAGTGTAAATATCATGAAAAAAAACTTTTTTGACTGTGAAACATCAGTCTGCTAGTGTAATCTAATTTCAGTTGCCAGGCCAGCCTGCCACTGCCAGCCTGTGTGTCAGGCTCACAGCATATACTGTGCCTACTTCCTCAGTGCCACCACTCATATCTGGTGTAACATTAGTGTAAATTTTTTTAAAAAAAACATTTACATCAGTCTGCTAGTGTAATCTAATTGCAGTTGCCTGCCTCCCAGCATGTGTGCCAGGCCCACTTGCCAACTAGTGCCACCAATCATATTTGTTATAACAGTAGTGTAAATATTTAATAAAAAAACTTTTTTGACTGTGAAACATCAGTCTGCTAGTGTAATCTAATTTCAGTTGCCAGGCCGGCCTGCCACTGCCAGCCTGTGTGTCAGGCTCACAGCATATAATGTGCATACTTCCTCAGTGCCACCACTCATATCTGTGGTAACATTAGTGTAAATTTTTTTTAAAAAAACTTTTACATCAGTCTGCTAGTGTAATCTAATTTCAGTTGCCAGGCCAGCCTGCCACTGCCAGCCTGTGTGTCAGGCTCACAGCATATACTGTGCCTACTTCCTCAGTGCCACCAGTCATATCTGGTGTAACATTAGTGTAAATTTTTTAAAAAAAACCTTTTACATCAGTCTGCTAGTGTAATCTAATTGCATTTGCCTGCCTGCCAGCGTGTGTGCCAGGCCCATTTGCCAACTAGTGCCACCAATCATATTTGTTATAATAGTAGTGTAAATATTTAATAAAAAAAACTTTTTTGACTGTGAAACATCAGTCTGCTAGTGTAATCTAATTGCAGTTGCCTGCCTGCCAGCGTGTGTGCCAGGCCCACTTGCCAAGTTAGTGGCACCACTCATATTTGTTGTAACAGTAGTGTAAATATTTTAAAAAAAAAAATTTTGGACTGTGAAACATCAGTCTGCTAGTGTAATCTAATTGCAGTTGCCTGCCTGCCAGCGTGTGTGCCAGGCCAACTTTCCAACTATTGCCACCAATCATATTTGTTATAACAGTAGTGTAAATATTTAATAAAAAAACTTTTTTGACTGTGAAACATCAGTCTGCTAGTGTAATCTAATTGCAGTTGCCTGCCTGCCTGCCAGCGTGTGTGCCAGGCCCACTTGCCAAGTTAGTGGCACCACTCATATTTGTTGTAACAGTAGTGTAAATATTTAATAAAAAAACTTTTTTGACTGTGAAACATCAGTCTGCTAGTGTAATCTAATTGCAGTTGTCTGCCTGGCAGCGTGTGTGCCAGGGCCACTTGCCAAGTTAGTGGCACCACACATATTTGTTGTAACAGTAGTGTAAATATTTTTTACAAATTTTTTTTGACTGTGAAACATCAGTCTGCTAGTGTAATCTTATTGCAGTTGCCTGCCTGCCAGCGTGTGTGCCAGGCCCACTTGCCAAGTTAGTGGCACCACTCATAATTGTTGTAACAGTAGTGTAAATATTTTTTTAAAAAACTTTTTTGACTGTGAAACATCAGTCTGCTAGTGTAATCTTATTGCAGTTGCCTGCCTGCCAGCGTGCGTGCCAGGCCCACTTGCCAAGTTAGTGGCACCACTCATATTTGTTGTAACAGTAGTGTAAATATTTAATAAAAAAACTTTTTTGACTGTGAAACATCAGTCTGCTAGTGTAATCTAATTGCAGTTGCCTGCCTGGCAGCGTGTGTGCCAGGGCCACTTGCCAAGTTAGTGGCACCACACATATTTGTTGTAACAGTAGTGTAAATATTTTTTAAAAAAACTTTTTTGACTGTGAAACATCAGTCTGCTAGTGTAATCTTATTGCAGTTGCCTGCCTGCCAGCGTGTGTGCCAGGCCCACTTGCCAAGTTAGTGGCACCACTCATATTTGTTGTAACAGTAGTGTAAATATTTTTTTAAAAAACTTTTTTGACTGTGAAACATCAGCCTGCTAGTGTAATCTTATTGCAGTTGCCTGCCTGCCAGCGTGCGTGCCAGGCCCACTTGCCAAGTTAGTGGCACCACTCATATTTGTTGTAACAGTAGTGTAAATATCATGAAAAAAAACTTTTTTGACTGTGAAACATCAGTCTGCTAGTGTAATCTAATTTCAGTTGCCAGGCCAGCCTGCCACTACCAGCCTGTGTGTCAGGCTCACAGCATATACTGTGCCTACTTCCTCAGTGCCACCACTCATATCTGGTGTAACATTAGTGTACATTTTTTTTAAAAAACTTTTACATCAGTCTGCTAGTGTAATCTAATTGCAGTTGCCTGCCTGCCAGCGTGTGTGCCAGGCCCACTTGCCAACTAGTGCCACCAATCATATTTGTTATAACAGTAGTGTAAATATTTAATAAAAAAACTTTTTTGACTGTGAAACATCAGTCTGCTAGTGTAATCTAATTTCAGTTGCCAGGCCAGCCTGCCACTGCCAGCCTGTGTGTCAGGCTCACAGCATATACTGTGCCTACTTCCTCAGTGCCACCAGTCATATCTGGTGTAACATTAGTGTAACATTTTAAAAAATACTTTTACATCAGTCTGCTAGTGTAATCTAATTGCAGTTGCCTTCCTGCCAGCGTATGTGCCAGGCCCACTTGCCAACTAGTGCCACCAATCATATTTGTTATAATAGTAGTGTAAATATTTAATAAAAAAACTTTTTTGACTGTGAAACATCAGTCTGCTAATTTAATCTAATTGCAGTTGCCTGCCTGCCAGCGTGTGTGCCAGGCCCACTTGCTAAGTTAGTGGCACCACTCATATTTGTTGTAACAGTAGTGTAAATATTAAAAAAAAACACTTTTTTGACTGTGAAACATCAGTCTGCTAGTGTAATCTAATTGCAGTTGCCAGGCCAGCCTGCCACTGCCAGCCTGTGTGTCAGGCTCACAGCATATACTGTGCCTACTTCCTTAGTGCCACCACTCATATCTTGTGTAACATTAGTGTAAATTTAAAAAAAAAAAAAAAACGTTTACATCAGTCTGCTAGTGTAATCTAATTGCAGTTGCCTGCCTGCCTGCCTGCCAGCGTGTGTGCCAGGCCCACTTGCCAAGTAGTGCCACCAATCATATTTGTTATAACAGTAGTGTAAATATTTAATAAAAAAACTTTTTTGACTGTGAAACATCAGTCTGCTAGTGTAATCTAATTGCAGTTGCCTGCCTGGCAGCGTGTGTGCCAGGGCCACTTGCCAAGTTAGTGGCACCACACATATTTGTTGTAACAGTAGTGTAAATATTTTTAAAAAAAACTTTTTTGACTGTGAAACATCAGTCTGCTAGTGTAATCTTATTGCAGTTGCCTGCCTGCCAGCGTGTGTGCCAGGCCCACTTGCCAAGTTAGTGGCACCACTCATATTTGTTGTAACAGTAGTGTAAATATTTTTTTCAAAAAACTTTTTTGACTGTGAAACATCAGTCTGCTAGTGTAATCTTATTGCAGTTGCCTGCCTGCCAGCGTGCGTGCCAGGCCCACTTGCCAAGTTAGTGGCACCACTCATATTTGTTGTAACAGTAGTGTAAATATCATGAAAAAAAACTTTTTTGACTGTGAAACATCAGTCTGCTAGTGTAATCTAATTTCAGTTGCCAGGCCAGCCTGCCACTGCCAGCCTGTGTGTCAGGCTCACAGCATATACTGTGCCTACTTCCTCAGTGCCACCACTCATATCTGGTGTAACATTAGTGTAAATTTTTTTTAAAAAACATTTACATCAGTCTGCTAGTGTAATCTAATTGCAGTTGCCTGCCTCCCAGCATGTGTGCCAGGCCCACTTGCCAACTAGTGCCACCAATCATATTTGTTATAACAGTAGTGTAAATATTTAATAAAAAAACTTTTTTGACTGTGAAACATCAGTCTGCTAGTGTAATCTAATTTCAGTTGCCAGGCCAGCCTGCCACTGCCAGCCTGTGTGTCAGGCTCACAGCATATAATGTGCCTACTTCCTCAGTGCCACCAGTCATATCTGGTGTAACATTAGTGTAAATTTTTAAAAAAAAAACTTTTACATCAGTCTGCTAGTGTAATCTAATTTCAGTTGCCAGGCCAGCCTGCCACTGCCAGCCTGTGTGTCAGGCTCACAGCATATACTGTGCCTACTTCTTCAGTGCCACCAGTCATATCTGGGGTAACATTAATGTAAATTTTTTAAAAAAAACCTTTTACATCAGTCTGCTAGTGTAATCTAATTGCAGTTGCCTGCCTGCCAGCGTGTGTGCCAGGCCCACTTGCCAACTATTGCCACCAATCATATTTGTTATAATAGTAGTGTAAATATTTAATAAAAAAAACTTTTTTGACTGTGAAACATCAGTCTGCTAGTGTAATCTAATTGCAGTTGCCTGCCTGCCAGCGTGTGTGCCAGGCCCACTTGCCAAGTTAGTGGCACCACTCATATTTGTTGTAACAGTAGTGTAAATATTTTAAAAAAAAACTTTTTTGACTGTGAAACATCAGTCTGCTAGTGTAATCTAATTGCAGTTGCCTGCCTGCCAGCGTGTGTGCCAGGCCAACTTTCCAACTAGTGCCACCAATCATATTTGTTATAACAGTAGTGTAAATATTTAACAAAAAAACCTTTTTGACTGTGAAACATCAGTCTGCTAGTGTAATCTAATTGCAGTTGCCTGCCTGCCTGCCAGCGTGTGTGCCAGGCCCACTTGCCAAGTTAGTGGCACCACTCATATTTGTTGTAACAGTAGTGTAAATATTTAATAAAACAACTTTTTTGACTGTGAAACATCAGTCTGCTAGTGTAATCTAATTGCAGTTGCCTGCCTGCCAGAGTGTGTGCCAGGGCCACTTGCCAAGTTAGTGGCACCACTCATATTTGATGTAACAGTAGTGTAAATATTTTTAAAAAAACTTTTTTGACTGTGAAACATCAGTCTGCTAGTGTAATCTAATTGCAGTTGCCTGCCTGCCAGCGTGTGTGCCAGTCCCACTTGCCAAGTTAGTGGCACCACTCATATTTGTTGTAACAGTAGTGTAAATATTTTAAAAAAAAACTTTTTTGACTGTGAAACATCAGTCTGCTAGTGTAATCTTATTGCAGTTGCCTGCCTGCCAGCGTGTGTGCCAGGCCCACTTGCCAAGTTAGTGGCACCACTCATATTTGTTGTAACAGTAGTGTAAATATCATGAAAAAAAACTTTTTTGACTGTGAAACATCAGTCTGCTAGTGTAATCTAATTTCAGTTGCCAGGCCAGCCTGCCACTGCCAGCCTGTGTGTCAGGCTCACAGCATATACTGTGCCTACTTCCTCAGTGCCACCAATCATATCTGGTGTAACATTAGTGTAAAAAAATTTTAAAAAAACTTTTACATCAGTCTGATAGTGTAATCTAATTTCAGTTGCCAGGCCAGCCTGCCACTGCCAGCCTGTGTGTCAGGCTCACAGCATATACTGTGCCTACTTCCTCAGTGCCACCACTCATATCTGGTGTAACATTAGTGTAATTTTTAAAAAAAAAACTATTACATCAGTCTGCTAGTGTAATCTAATTGCAGTTGCCTGCCTGCCAGCGTGTGTGCCAGGCCCACTTGCCAACTCGTGCCACCAATCATATTTGTTATAATAGTAGTGTAAATATTTAATAAAAAAACTTTTTTGACTGTGAAACATCAGTCTGCTAGTGTAATCTAATTTCAGTTGCCAGGCCAGCCTGCCACTGCCAGCCTGTGTGTCAGGCTCACAGCATATACTGTGCCTACTTCTTCAGTGCCACCACTCATATCTGGTTTAACATTAGTGTAAAAATTTTTTAAAAAAACTTTTACATCAGTCTGCTAGTGTAATCTAATTTCAGTTGCCAGGCCAGCCTGCCACTGCCAGCCTGTGTGTCAGGCTCACAGCATATACTGTGCCTACTTCCTCAGTGCCACCAGTCATATCTGGTGTAACATTAGTGTAAAATTTAAAAAAAAAAACTTTAACATCAGTCTGCTAGTGTAATCTAATTGCAGTTGCCTTCCTGCCAGCATGTGTGCCACGCCCACTTTCCAACTAGTGCCACCAATCATATTTGTTATAATAGTAGTGTAAATATTTAATAAAAAAACTTTTTTGACTGTGAAACATCAGTCTGCTAGTTTAATCTAATTGCAGTTGCCTGCCTGCCTGCCAGCGTGTGTGCCAGGCCCACTTGCCAAGTTAGTGGTACTACTCATATTTGTTGACTGTGAAACATCAGTCTGCTAGTGTAATCTAATTGCAGTTGCCAGGCCAGCCTGCCACTGCCAGCCTGTGTGTCAGGCTCACAGCATATACTGTGCCTACTTCCTCAGTGCCATAACTCATATCTTGTGTAACATTAGTGTAATTTTTTTTTTTTTAAAAAAAACGTTTACATCAGTCTGCTAGTGTAATCTAATTGCAGTTGCCTGCCAGCGTGTGTGCCAGGCCCACTTGCCAAGTAGTGCCACCAATCATAACAGTAGTGTAAATATTTAAAAAAAAAAAACTTTTTGGACCGTGAAACATCAGTCTGCTAGTGTAATCTTATTGCAGTTGCCTGCCTGCCAGCGTGTGTGCCAGGCCCACTTGCCAATTTAGTGGCACCACTCATATTTGTTGTAACAGTAGTGTAAATATTTTTTAAAAAGCTAGTGTAATCTTATTGCAGTTGCCTGCCTGCCAGCGTGTGTGCCAGGCCCACTTGCCACGTTAGTGGCACCACTCATATTTGTTGTAACAGTAGTGTAAATATCATAAAATTTTTTTTTTTTGACTGTGAAACATCAGTCTGCTAGTGTAATCTAATTTCAGTTGCCAGGCCAGCCTGCCACTGCCAGCCTGTGTGTCAGGCTCACAGCATATACTGTGCCTACTTCCTCAGTGCCACCACTCATATCTGGTGTAACATTAGTGTAATTTTTAAAAAAAAATACTTTTACATCAGTCTGATAGTGTAATCTAATTTCAGTTGCCAGGCCAGCCTGCCACTGCCAGCCTGTGTGTCAGGCTCACAGCATATACTGTGCCTACTTCCTCAGTGCCACCACTCATATCTGGTGTAACATTAGTGTAAATTTTTTCAAAAAATACTTTTACATCGGTCTGATAGTGTAATCTAATTTCAGTTGCCAGGCCAACCTGCCACTGCCAGCCTGTGTGTCAGACTCACAGCATATACTGTGCCTACTTCCTCAGTGCCACCACTCATATCTGGTGTAACATTAGTGTAAATTTTTTTTAAAAAAAGTTTACATCAGTCTGCTAGTGTAATCTAATTGCAGTTGCCTGCCTGCCTGCCAGCGTGTATGCCAGGCCCACTTGCCAGGTAGTGCCACCAATCATATTTGTTATAACACTAGTGTAAATATTTTTTTAAAAAACTTTTTTGACTGTGAAACATCAGTCTGCTAGTGTAATCTAATTGCAGTTGCCTGCCTGCCAGCGTGTGTGCCAGGCCCACTTGCCAATTTAGTGGCACCACTCATATTTGTTGTAACAGTAGTGTAAATATTTTTTTAAATACATTTTTTGACTGTGAAACATCAGTCTGCTTTTTTGTGTCAGGCTCAAAGCGTATACTGCGCCAACTTGCCCAGTGCCACCACTCATATCTTGTTTAATAGTAGTGTAAGTGTACATTTAAAAAAAAATAAACTTTTTGGATTGTGAAACATCAGTCTGCTTTTTTGTGTCAGGCTCACAGCGTATACTGTGCCCACTTGCCCAGTGGCACCACTTATATTTTGTTTAATAGTAGTGTAAGTCTATATTTAAAAAAAAAATGACAGGCAGAGGCAGGCCACCCCGTAGGTGCCGTCGTGGTCGTGGTGCTGTGATTCCCTTTGACCCTACAATAATGCCCAGTGTTCAGAGGCCATGTACCATGAATGCGAAAAGTTCTGAGGAGGATCTAGTTGACTGGCTAAAACAGGACACCCAATCTTCTACTGCTTCCGCTCGGAACCTTGACACACCATCCACCTCCAGCTTAGCTTCATTCACCTCTTAAGTGACCAGTGCCACTCGCCCGCCTGCCGCCACCACTAACACTAGCACCACAGCCGCTTCACTTGATCTGTCAGAGGAGTTATTGACACATCAGTTGGAAGAAATGAGTGATGCGCAACCATCATTGACAGAGGATGTAGATAACAGTGATATGTCTCAGTCAGGCAGAATTACAGACATTGATGTACGGTGTGATGATGATGATGGTGTTGTACCCGCTGCTGCTTCCTTTGTTGATTTGTCAGATACAAGTGAAGCGGTTGATGATGATGCGTCTGTGGATGTCACGTTGGTGCCCACTAGAAGAGAAGAAGAAGAGGGGGAAAGTTCAGATGGGGATACAGAGAGGAGGAGGAGGTGACGAGTTGGAAGCAGGGGGAGGTCATCGCAAGGAGCTAGTGGCACAGTCAGACAGCATGCATCGGCACCCGGGGTCAGCCAGACAGCACGCCAATCAATGCATGCTGTTGCCACCACCAGAATGCCATCATCGCAGAGCTCAGCAGTGTGGCATTTTTTTTGTGTGTCTGCCTCTGACAACAGCGATGCCATTTGCAACCTGTGCAAAAGAAACTGAGTCTTGGGAAGTACAACACCCACCTAGGTACAACTGCTTTGCGAAGGCACATGATCTCACATCACAAACGCCGATGGTATGAACACATGAGTAGAAGCAGCACACAAACTCAAAGCCGCCATCCTCCTCCTGGTCCAGCATCTTCAGCCACGTCAACCACTGCTGTACTCCTTGCCCCCTCTCAACCATCCGCCACTCAGTCTCTCTTCTGTAGCAGTTCCTGCTCATCTGCCCACAGTCAGGTGTCTGTCAAGGACATGTTTGAGCGTAAGAAGCCAATGTCCCAAAGTCACCCCCTTGCCCAGCGTCTGACAGCTGGCTTGTCTGAACTCTTAGCCCGCCAGCTTTTACCATACAAGCTGGTGGAGTCTGAGGCGTTCAAAAAATTTGTAGCTATTGGGACACCGCAGTGGAAGGTACCCGGCCGAAATCTCTTTTCACAAAAGGCAATCCCCAACCTGTACTCGATTGTGCGAAAGGAAGTAATGGCATGTCTGGCACACAGTGTTGGGGCAAGGGTCCATCTGACCACTGATAGCTGGTCTGCAAAGCATGGTCAGGGCAGGTCTATCACCTACACTGCACATTGGGTAAACCTGCTGACGGCTGACAAGCATGGAATGCGTGGCTCTGCAGAGGAGTTGGTGACATCGCCACGACTTGCAGGCAGGCCTGCTGCTACCTCCTCTACTCCTCCTACTCCATCCTCTTCCATAACCTCTTCCTCGGCTGAGTCCTCTTCTGCTGCTGCGTCTTGCTCCACATCAACGGCACCCCCCAGCTCCCCAGGTACTATTCCACATCCCGGATATGGCAGTGTCATGCCGTCTTGGGGTTGACTTGCCTGAAAGCAGAGAGTCAAACCGCAGCAGCACTCCTGTCTGCCCTGAATGCACAGGTGGATCAGTGGCTTACTCCGCACCAACTGGAGATTGGCAAAGTGGTTTCTGACAATGCAAGTAATTTGGTGGCGGCATTGAAATTGGGCAAGTTGACACATGTGCCGTGCATGGCACATGTGTGTAATCTGATTGTACAACGCTTTGTGCATAAGTACCCAGGCTTACATGACGTCCTGAATCAGGCCAGGAAGGTGTGTGGCCATTTCAGGCGTTCCTACACGGCCATGGCGCACTTGTCAGATATCCAGCGGCGAAACAACCTGCCAGTGAGGCGCTTGATTTGCGACAGCCCAACACGTTGGAATTCAACAGTCCTAATGTTCCATCGCCTGCTTCAACAAGAAAAAGCTGTTAATGAGTATTTGTATGACCAGGGTGCTAGGACAGCATTTGGGGAGCTGGGGATTTTTTTCCACGTTACTGGACGCTCATGCGCAATGCCTGTAGGCTCATGCGTCCTTTTGAGGAGGTAATAAACCTAGTCAGCCTCACCGAAGGCACCATCAGCGACATCATACCATTTGTTTTTTTCCTGGAGCGTACCCTGCGGAGAGTGCTGGATCAGGCCGTAGATGAGTGTGAAGAGGAAGAGGAAGAGTTGTGGTCTCCATCACCACCAGAAACAGCCTTATCAGCATTGATTGCTGGACCAGCGGCAACGCAGGAAGAGGATTGTGAGGAAGAGGAGTTAGAGGAGGAATGTGGATTTGAGGAGGAGGAGGAAGACCAAGCACAACAGGCATCCCAGGGTGCTCGTTGTTGTCACCTATCTGGTACCCGTGGTGTTGTACGTGGCTGGGGGGAAGAAGATACCTTCAGTGAAATCAGTGAGGACGAGGAACGGGACATGAGTAGCTCGGCATCCAACCTTGTGCAAATGGGGTCTTTCATGCTGTCATGCCTGTTGAGGGACACTCGTATAAAAAAGCTGAAGGAGAACGAACTGTACTGGGTGTCCACGCTACTAGACCCCCGGTATAAGCATAAAGTGACTGAAATGTTACCAAATTCCCGCAAGTCGGAAAGGATGGAGCATTTAAAAAATAAATTAAAAAGTATGCTTTACACAGCGTATAAGGGTGATGTCACAGCACAACGGGAATCTAACAGGGGAAGAGATTAAAGTAATACTCCTCCTCCCACGACCACGCCGGCAAGGACTGGACGATTTCCAGACGTGTTGTTGATGGAGGACATACGGACCTTTTTAACTCCTACGCATCTCCACAGCCCTTCGGGATCCAGCCTCAGAGAACGACTCAACCGACAGGTAGCAGACTACCTCGCATTAACTGCGGATCTTGACACTCTGAGGAGCGATGAACCCCTTGACTACTGGGTGTGCAGGCTTGACCTGTGGCCTGAGCTATCCCAATTTGCAATAGAACTTCTGGCCTGCCCCGCTTCAAGTGTCCTGTCAGAAAGGACCTTCAGTGCAGCAGGAGGTATTGTCACTGAGAAGAGAAGTCGCCTAGGTCAAAAAAGTCTTGATTATCTCACCTTTATTAAAATGAATGAGGGATGGATCCCGAAGGGACTGACATTGGGCGATAAATTCGACTCCGAGTAAAAAAGGCCTGATGAGATGAGCTGCCTTGGGCTAAAAATGGTCCACACGCTGCTGTATTTTATCTTTGAATGCCGGTTGACTTGCGTGACCTATCCGCCAACAACTAGGGTTCAAGCTGCAATGTTTTAGGGCACTTTCTAACTGTCAAACAAACATCAATTTTTCTGGCTGCTGCTACAGCAGTGGCTGCAACAATACCTAATTTTTCAGGCATGTGCATATGCCTAATTTTTCTGGCCTCTGGTGCTGCACTGTGGCTTCAAAACCCAAACCAAAAAAAAGGCACATAACAGGGAATAAACTGCTAAGAATAGTACTACTTAACACACCACTCATATCTAGTGGCACAGTAGATTGCACGCGCAGTGTCCCAAATTTGAAGTAGGAGGACCGACCAAGCATCTTTTTCCATCTCTCTTTTCCTAAAAATTATCTCCGGGTTCCTAAAAACTATGCCATACCTGTACTCGATTGTGCAAATGGAAGTCATGGCATATGGGGTCTTTCATGCTGTCGTGCCTGTTGATGGTTGGGGACCCTCGTATAAAAAGGCTGAAGGAGAACGACCTGTACTGGGTGTCCAAGCATCTTTTTCCATCTCCCGGTTCCTAACAATTATCTCCGGGTTCCTAAAATCGATGCCATACCTGTACTCGATTGTGCAAAAGGAAGTCATGGCATATGGGGTCTTTCATGCTGTCGTGCCTGTTGAGGGTCGGGGACCCTCGTATAAAACGGCTGAAGGAGAACGACCTGTACTAGGTGTCCAAGCATCTTTTTCCATCTCCCGGTTCCTAACAATTGTCTCCGGGTTCCTAAAATCGATGCCATACCTGTACTCGATTCTGCAAAAGGAAGTCATGGCATATGGGGTCTTTCATGCTGTTGTGCCTGTAGAGGGTCGGGGACCCTCGTATAAAAAGGCTGAAGGAGAATGACCTGTACTGGATATCCAAGCATCTTTTTCCATCTCCCGGTTCCTAAGAATTATCTCCGGGTTCCTAAAATCGATGCCATACCTGTACTCGATTCTGCAAAAGGAAGCCATGGCATATGGGGTCTTTCATGCTGTCGTGCCTGTTGAGGGTCGGGGACCCTCGTATAAAAAGGCTGAAGGAGAACGACCTGTACTAGGTGTCCAAGCATCTTTTTCCATCTCCCGGTTCCTAAAAATTATCTCTGGGTTCCTAAAATCGATGCCATACCTGTACTCGATTGTGCAAAAGGAAGTCATGGCATATGGGGTCTTTCATGCTGTCGTGCCTGTTGAGGGTCGGGGAGCCTCGTATAAAAGGCTGAAGGAGAACGACCTGTACTGGGTGTCCAAGCATCTTTTTCCATCTCCCGGTTCCTAAAAATTATCTCCGGGTTCCTAAAATCGATGCCATACCTGTACTCGATTGTGCAAAAGGAAGTCATGGCATATGGGGTCTTTCATGCTGCCGTGCCTGTTGAGGGTCGGGGACCCTCGTATAAAAAGGCTGAAGGAGGACGACCTGTACTGGGTGTCCAAGCATCTTTTTCCATCTCACGGTTCCTAACAATTATCTCCGGGTTCCTAAAATCTATGCCATACCTATACTCGATTGTGCAAAAGGAAGTCATGGCATATGGGGTCTTTCATGCTGCCGTGCCTGTTGAGGGTCGGGGACCCTCATATAAAAAGGCTGAAGGAGAACGACCTGTACTGGGAGTCCAAGCATCTTTTTCCATCTCCCGGTTCCTAAAATCCATGCCATTTACACGTCCCCTGATAGGGGACACCGCAGTGGAAGGTACCCGGCCACAATTTCTTTGCAGAAAAGGCAATCCCGGACCCCAACCTGTACTTGATTGTGCAAAAGGAAGTTACCTTACCATGGGTCCCAGACCAAACGTCTTGTAATTCTCTGTCTGGGAAATTATATATCTATCAAATCTATCTATTTATCTATCAAATCTATTTAACTATCAATCGTATCTATCAAATTTATATTGCATCTATTGATCTATGTAATTCGTATCTATCAAATGTATATTGCATCTACTGATCTATGTAATTTGTATCTATCAAATGTATATTGCATCTATTGATCTATGTAATTTGTATCTATCAAATGTATATTGCATCTATTGATCTATGTAATTCATATCTATCAAATGTATATTGCATCTATTGATCTATGTAATTCGTATCTATCAAATGTATATTGCATCTATTGATCTATGTAATTCGTATCTATCAAATGTATATTGCATCTTTTGATCTATGTAATTAGTATCTATCATATGTATATTGCATCTATTGATCTATGTAATTCGTATCTATCAAATGTATATTGCATCTATTGATCGATGTAATTTGTATCTATCAAATGTATATTGCATCTATTGATCTATGTAATCTATGTATCTATCTATCAAATCTATCTATCTCGTGGCCGTACTGTTTTGTGACAGACACTTGTGTTTCTGTCAAATTTGAAGTAGGAGGACCGACCAAGCATCTTTTTCCATCTCCCGGTTCCTAAAATCCATGCTATATACACCTCCCCCGATAGGGGGAGTAACAGGTATTAAACTGCTAAGAATAGTACAACTTAACACACCACTCATATCTGGTGGCACAATAGCTTGCACGCGCAGTGCCCCAAATTTGAAGCTGGAGGACCGACCAAGCATCTTTTTCCATCTCCCGGTTCCGAAAATCCATGCCATATAAACGTCCCCTGGTGCCGCAACTGCCTCTGGGAACCTTACCATGGGTCCCAGACCGCAAGTCTTGTAATTCTCTGTCTGGGAAATTATATATCTATCAAATCTATCTATTTATCTATCAAATCTATCTAACTATCAATCGTATCTATCAAATATATATTGCATCTATTGATCTATGTAATTCGTACTACTTAACACACCACTCATATCTGGTGGCACAATAGCTTGCACGCGCAGTGCCCCAAATTTGAAGCTGGAGGACCGACCAAGTATCTTTTTCCATCTCCCGGTTCCGAAAATCCATGCCATATACACGTCCCCTGGTGCCGCAACTGCCTCTGGGAACCTTACCATGGGTCCCAGACTGCAAGTCTTGTAATTCTCTGTCTGGGAAATTATATATCTATCAAATCTATCTATTTATCTATCAAATCTATCTAACTATCAATCGTATCTATCAAATATATATTGCATCTATTGATCTATGTAATTCGTATCTATCAAATGTATATTGCATCTATTGATCTATGTAATTCGTATCTATCAAATGTATATTGCATCTATTGATCTATGTATTTTGTATCTATCAAATGTATATTGCATCTATTGATCTATGTAATTTGTATTTATCAAATGTATATTGCATTTATTGATCTATGTAATTTGTATCTATCAAATGTATATTGCATCTGTTGATCTATGTAATTCGTATCTATCAAATGTATATTGCATCTATTGATCTATGTAATTCGTATCTATCAAATGTATATTGCATCTATTGATCTATGTAATTCGTATCTATCAAATGTATATTGCATCTATTGATCTATGTAATTCGTATCTATCAAATGTATATTGCATCTATTGATCTATGTAATTCGTATCTATCAAATGTATATTGCATCTATTGATCTATGTAATTCGTATCTATCAAATGTATATTGCATCTTTTGATCTATGTAATTAGTATCTATCATATGTATATTGCATCTATTGATCTATGTAATTCGTATCTATCAAATGTATATTGCATCTATTGATCGATGTAATTTGTATCTATCAAATGTATATTGCATCTATTGATCTATGTAATCTATGTATCTATCTATCAAATCTATCTATCTCGTGGCCGTACTGTTTTGTGACAGACACTTGTGTTTCTGTCAAATTTGAAGTAGGAGGACCGACCAAGCATCTTTTTCCATCTCCCGGTTCCTAAAATCCATGCTATATACACCTCCCCCGATAGGGGGAGTAACAGGTATTAAACTGCTAAGAATAGTACTACTTAACACACCACTCATATCTGGTGGCACAATAGCTTGCACGCGCAGTGCCCCAAATTTGAAGCTGGAGGACCGACCAAGCATCTTTTTCCATCTCCCGGTTCCGAAAATCCATGCCATATAAACGTCCCCTGGTGCCGCAAATGCCTCTGGGAACCTTACCATGGGTCCCAGACCGCAAGTCTTGTAATTCTCTGTCTGGGAAATTATATATCTATCAAATCTATCTATTTATATATCAAATCTATCTAACTATCAATCGTATCTATCAAATATATATTGCATCTATTGATCTATGTAATTCGTACTACTTAACACACCACTCATATCTGGTGGCACAATAGCTTGCACGCGCAGTGCCCCAAATTTGAAGCTGGAGGACCGACCAAGTATCTTTTTCCATCTCCCGGTTCCGAAAATCCATGCCATATACACGTCCCCTGGTGCCGCAACTGCCTCTGGGAACCTTACCATGGGTCCCAGACTGCAAGTCTTGTAATTCTCTGTCTGGGAAATTATATATCTATCAAATCTATCTATTTATCAAATCTATCTAACTATCAATCGTATCTATCAAATATATATTGCATCTATTGATCTATGTAATTCGTATCTATCAAATGTATATTGCATCTATTGATCTATGTAATTCGTATCTATCAAATGTATATTGCATCTATTGATCTATGTATTTTGTATCTATCAAATGTATATTGCATCTATTGATCTATGTAATTTGTATTTATCAAATGTATATTGCATTTATTGATCTATGTAATTTGTATCTATCAAATGTATATTGCATCTGTTGATCTATGTAATTCGTATCTATCAAATGTATATTGCATCTATTGATCTATGTAATTCGTATCTATCAAATGTATATTGCATCTATTGATCTATGTAATTTGTATCTATCAAATGTATATTGCATCTATTGATCTATGTAATTCGTATCTATCAAATGTATATTGCACCTATTGATCTATGTAATTCGTATCTATCAAATGTATATTGCATCTATTGATCTATGTAATTTGTATCTATCAAATGTATATTGCATCTATTGATCTATGTAATTTGTATCTATCAAATGTATATTGCATCTATTGATCTATGTAATATATGTATCTATCTATCAAATCTATCTATCTCGTGGTTGTGCAAATGGACTGTTTGCGGTTGTTTGCGGTGCGTTACACGGGGAGTTTGGTCTGTCACTGTGAAGCAGGCGTAAACCTTACACTACCTGATTGATACATCATACCTGATGTTTTAAAGCACGTTATTCCAAACAATTTAGGAATGTTAGGTGATTTATGCCATTTATGGCTTAAAACCAGACTCTGCATCAACTATGTAATTTTCCATGGGAGTTTTGCCATGGATCCCCCTCCGGCATGCCACAGTCCAGGTGTTAGTCCCCTTGAAACAACTTTTCCATCACTATTGTGGCCAGAAAGAGTCCCTGTTGGTTTTAAAGTTCGCCTGCCTAAACAGTTGCGGAAGTTCGAGTCCACCGTTCGCGAACTGAAATTTTTAGGTTTGCGACATCACTAATGTTAATACCTATTGTGATAGAAAGCTTGCTTTGGTAATGGAGGGAAATATCAGTCCAAGCTTGATTTAAGGTGTGTTCTACGTAGTAATTAAACCCCAGGGGAATGTTGTCGGTATGAAGCTTACACAAATTGTAAATTGTGCTCTGGGTCTCTGACATGGAGGTTCTGATATTCAAAACCTCTTGGCTCCGGGGAGATATTCTAAAATGATCCTACAGCACTGAGAGATCCCTAGTTAAATATTCAAAAGGCAGATTTTGCTTTGCTTCCTGCATTTCTGTATGTGAAGGAGACACAAGCACAGTGCAATATAGCATTGCATGACATGAGAGTTCTGCTGTATTTACACTTTGTGCTTTCTATTTTATATCAATTTACACTTCAGATTACATTTTATTACATTTAAACTTTGCACTTTCTATTTGGTATTTTATTTGTATACATCAGTTTATTTAGGATTGTGATTTTTCTCATTCTGATTATGCCTTCACAGTTTCTGTGTAACTTTAACAAAGTAGGCTCATACTTTGAATATACATGTATATCTTTCATAAATTAGACTGCACTTTGCATGTCTTTTATTTAAATTAAAACTGAATAACTGTCAGCTTCAGTTTCCCATAGAGCATTATTATTTTCAATGCTAGATAATCAAGCCTTCTATAGAGATGAGAAATGCCTTCCATAGAAAACAATGACGCTCTCTGGGATACAAACATTTCACATGGCAGAGAGAAGGTAACTGGAGAACCCCTGGGGCAGATATAAAGACTCCGTTTGCATCAAATCCAAATTAAACTGAAATGTTTTTCAGACACCCTGGGAACTCCCCTGTTTAGCCCAGGGAACTGCCCTATCCCTCCCACTTTCTGAAACTGTCGGTTTACAATGGATAAAATACAAAGTTCAATGTAATTTTACACAAAGTATGAGCCTAAGTTATAAAGGTAACACAGAAACTTTCAAAGCATAATCAGAATGTATAAAATCAATGCTAGATCAAAATTTAAATGTATTAAATTACAAATGAGAACATGCAAAGCTTAAATGCAATAATACTGAAAGGACCCAATCTGAAATGCATAGTAAAATAAAATACAATGCACAAAGAGTAAGTGTAACAAAACTCTCATATCATGCAGTGCTATATTGTAGTGGGCTTGACTCTGCTTCACATACATAAATGAGAGAGATCTCGTCATGCTGGAGAGTTCTGCTCTTTTTCTTTTGAAAATTTAGAAAGTTCATTCTTGGTGAAGTCTGAACTACAATTTTCCTCCAAACTGGAGACTCTTTGAATATCAGGGCCATAGTATCTGGCCAATACACCAAAAGCCATAAAAGCTGTTTATAGTCAAGGGCAGGTTTTCTTGTTACAGTTTATTAGCCACTAGTGTGGCTCATGATTGCAGCACAAAGGCTTCAAAAGGAAGACTTTTTTTCCCAATATTATTTTGCTAGATTCACCTAGTCAAAAGGGCTAGGATACTGATTGTTTGTGCCAGCAAGCATTTTAGCCTGTAACGCAACGTCAATCCCGCACTCAAAAAAATTACGTTTTTGTGTGTGATTTCCATGGCGCCGGTATTACAAGTTGTGCGGTGAGGCTAAAATGCTTGCATTACAGCCTATACCGACACGATCCATACCACCATCTGAGAGCAGTAGTTATGGATTTTGTGTAACAAAAATGTTTCACAAAATTCATTACTAAAGTGTTACAAAGTACACTAACACCCATAAACTACCTATTAACCCCTAAACCGCCGCCCTCCCGCATCACAAACACTATATTAAACCTATTAACCCCTAATCTACCGACCACCCACATCCCCGCCACTATAATTAAGTTATTAACCCCTATTCCGCCACTCCCCAACATGGCCATCACTAATAAAAGTTATTAACCCCTAAACCTCCGGCCTCCCACATCACCGTCACTAAATAAACCTATTAACCCCTAAACCGCCAGCCCCCCACATTGCAAAAAACTAAATTAAACTATTAACCTCTAAACCTAACAACTCCCTAACTTTATATTACAATTACAATATCCCTATCTTAAAATAAATAAAAACTTAACTGTGAAATTAAAAAAACCTAAGTTTAAACTAACAATTAACCTAACATAACTATTATACTAAAATTAAAATAACTACCAATTAAATAAACTAAATTACACATTAAAAAAAAAACTAACACTACTAAAAAAAAATTAAGTCTAAAAATACAAAAAAATAACAAACACTAAATTACGAAAAATAATAAACGAAATTATAAAAAATAAAAACAATTACACCTAATCTAATAGCCCTATAAAGATAAGGGCCTTTTGTAGGGCATTGCCCTGATGAAATCAGCTCTTTTACCTGGAAAAAAATACAAAGACCCCCAACAGTAAAACCCACCACCCAACCAACCCCCCAAAATAAAAAACCTAACTCTAACAAAAACCTAAGCTACCCTACCCTGAAAAGGACATTTGTATGGGCATTGCCCTTAAAAGGGCATTCAGCTCTTTTACATTGCCCTGAAAAGGGCATTCAGCTCTTTTACATAAAGCCCAAACCCTAATCTAAAAAAAACCTCACCAAAAAAGATTTAAAAAAATCCTAACACTAACCCCCGAAGATCCACTCACAGTTTCTAAAGTCCAGACATCAAGGTGGCGCCTTCTATCTTCATCCCGGCGGCATCTTCTATCTTCATTCCGGTGGCATGGAGCAGGTCTATCCTTTAAGACATCCGGCGCGGAGCGTCCTCTTCATACAGTGACCACCGTACAATGAAACTTGAATTTAATTTTTGAAATTAAAATTAGCCAATAGGATGAGATCAACTAAAATCCTATTGACTGTTCAAATCAGCTAATATAATTTCATTAACTCTCATCTAATTGGCTGATTTGAACAGCCAATAGAATTTCAGTAGCTCTCATTATATTGGCTGATTTGAATTTCAAAAATCAAATCAGCCAATAGGAATGCAAGGGACACCATTTGAAAAGGGTCTCTTGCATTGAAGATTCAGTGTACGGCGGTGACTGTATGAAGAGGACGCTCCGCGCTGGATGTCTAAAAGGATAGATCCGCTCTGTGCCACCGGGATGAAGATAGAAGATGCCACCGGGATGAAGATGGAAGACACCGCCTGGATGAAGACTTCTCGCTTCCTGGATGTCCGGACTTTAGAAAATGTGAGTGGATATTCGGGGGTTAGTGTTAGGTTTATTTTAAATTTTTTGGGTGTTTTTTTTTTAGATTTATGTTTGGCTGTATGTAAAGAGCTGTATGCCCTTTTAAGGGCAATGCCCATAAAATGCCCCTTTCAGGGTAATGGGCAGCTTAGGTTTAGGTTAGGTTTTTTTAAAGTGTTATTTAGTTTTTTAATTGGTAGTTATTTTAATTTTAATAGTTTAGTGTAATAGTTATGTTAGGTTAATTGTTAGTTTAAATGTAGTTTTTTTTTTAATTTCACAGATAAGTTGTTATTTATTTTAAGATAGGGATATTGTAATTTTAATATAAAGTTAAGGGGTTGTTAGGTTTAGGGGTTAATAGTTTCATTTAGTTGTTTGCAATGTGGGGGGCTGGCGATTTAGGGGTTAATAGGTTTATTTAGTAGTGGTGGTGATGTGGGAGGCCAGAAGTTTAGGGGTTAATAACTTTTATGAGTGGCGGCGATGTCGGGGAGTAGCAGAATAGGGGTTAATAACTTTATTTAATGTGTTGCCGATGTTGGGGCGGCGGATTAGGATTGTTTAGACTTGGGGTTTATGTTAAGGTGTTAGGTTTAAATGTAACTTTTTTTCCCCATAGACATCAATGGGATTGCGTTACGGCGATCGCCATTAGGCACTTCAGGTGTTAGGTTTTTTCTGACACTCTCTCCCCATTGATGTCTATGGGGAAAGCGTGCACGAGCACGTATTCTCAGCCCTTGGATTTTGTGCGGTATGGAGCTTATCGCCACCATATCACACACACAAAGTCGCTTTTCTGAAACTTGTAATGGCAGCGCTATGGAGGGTGAAATAACACAACTTTTGTTGCTTTCGTTTCGCACGCTCCATAGTGAAAAACTTTTAATCTAGGTGATTGTCAAGTATATAGCAATAGACCTGAGCACAGAATTAAAATTGAAAAGGTAAACAAAAGCAACCATATTCAGTGACATTGTACTGAATCTCTATTTATCTCATCTGTCAGGTTCATAATGAACCCAGTTAAACCGTAATCATGAATTGGAAGTTTTCTAGGACATATTAAAAAAAAAAAAGGCCCAACAGAAAAGGGAGGGGGTGGGGGAGAACAAAAATATAGTGGCGGCGAAGTTGGGGACGGCAGATTAGGGGTTAATAAATGTAGGTAGGTGGCGGCGATGTTAGGGACGGCAGATTAGGGGTTAATAATATTTAACTAATGTTTGTGAGGCGGGAGTGCGGCGGTTTAGGGGTTAATATGTTTATTATAGTGGCAATGACGTTGGGGGTGGCAGATTAGGGGTTAATAAGTGTAGGTAAGTGGCGGCGACATTGGGGGCGGCAGATTAGGGGTAAATGAATATAATGTAGGTGTCGGCGAGGTTGGTTTGCAGCAGATTAGGGGTTCATAAATATAATGTAGGTGGTGGCAGTGTCTGGATCGGCAGATATGGGGTTATAATGTTTATTATAGTGTTTGCAATGCGGGGGGCCTCAGTTTAGGGGTTAATAGGTAGTTTATGGGTGTTAGTGTACCTTTTAGCACTTAAGTTATGAGTTTTATGTTACGGCGTTGTACCATAAAACTCTTAACTACTGACTTTTCAAATGCGTTAGGACTCTTGATAGGAGAGGGTGTACCGCTCACTTTTTGGCCTCCCAGGACAGACTCGTAATACCGGCGCTATGGAAGTCCCATAGAAAAAAAACTTCACAAAGTTTACATAAGTCGTTTTGCGGTAAGGCCAAAGAAGTGTGCGGTACACCTAAACCTTCAAGACTCGTAATAGTAACGGGCGTAAAAAAACAGAATTTATGCTTACCTGATAAATTACTTTCTCTTACAGGTGTATTCAGTCCACGGATTCATCCTTACTTGTGGGATATTCTCAATCCCTACAGGAAGTGCAAAGAGAGCACACAGCAAAGCTGTCCATATAGCTCCCCTCAGGCTCCGCCCCCCCAGTCATTTGACCGACGGTTAGGAGAAAAAGGAGAACCATAGGGTGCAGTGGTAACTGTAGTTATTGTAAATTAAATTTGAACCTGACTTAAATATCAGGGCGGGCCGTGGACTGAATACACCTGTAAGAGAAAGTAATTTATCAGGTAAGCATAAATTCTGTTTTCTCTTACTTGGTGTATTCAGTCCACGGATTCATCCTTACTTGTGGGATACCAATACCAAAGCAATAGGACACGGATGAAGGGAGGGAACAAGTCAGGTAACCTAAACGGAAGGCACCACTGCTTGCAAAACCTTTCTCCCAAAAATAGCCTCCGAAGAAGCAAAAGTATCGAATTTGTAAAATTTGGCGAATGTATGCAGTGAAGACCAAGTCGCTGCCTTACAAATCTGTTCAACAGAAGCCTCATTCTTGAAAGCCCATGTGGAAGCCACAGCTCTGGTGGAATGAGCTGTAATTTGTTCAGGAGGCTGCCTACCAGCAGTCTCATAAGCCAATCGGATGATGCTTTTCAGCCAGAATGAAAGAGAGGTAGCAGTCGCTTTCTGACCTCTCCTCTTACCAGAATACACAACAAAAAAGGATGATGTTTGTCTGAAATCTTTAGTTGCTTTTAAATAGAACTTTAAAGCACGAACCACATCAAGATTGTGCAACCGTCTTAGAAACTGGATTAGGGCACAGAGAAGGAACAATGATTTCCTGGTTAATATTCTTATTAGAAACCACCTTTGGAAGGAAACTAGGTTTAGTACGCAAAACAACCTTATCTGCATGGAACACCAGATAGGGTGAATCACACTGTAAAGCAGATAATTCTGAAACTCTTCGAACAGAAGAAATAGCTACTAAAAACAAAACTTTCCAAGATAATAACTTGATATCTATGGAATGCAAAGGTTCAAACGGAACCCCTTGAAGAACTGAAAGAACTAAATTTAGACTCCATGGAGGAGCCACAGGTCTGTAGACAGGCTTGATTCTAACTAAGGCCTGTGCAAATGCCTGAACGTCTGGCATAGCTGCCAGACGCTTGTGTAACAGAATAGACAGAGCAGATATCTGTCCCTTTAAGGAACTAGCTGACAGACCTTTCTCCAAACCTTCTTGGAGAAAAGACAATATCCTTGGAATCCTAACTCTACTCCACGAGTAACCCTTGGATTCACACCAACAAAGATATTTTCGCCATATCTTATGGTAAATTTTCCTGGTGACAGGCTGTCTGGCCTGTATCAGAGTATCTATAACTGATTCAGAGAACCCCCGCTTAGCTAGGATTAAGCGTTCAATCTCCAAGCAGTGAGTTGCAGAGAAACTAGATTTGGATGCTTGAAAGGACCTTGGATTAGAAGATCCTGTCTCAATGGCAGTTTCCATGGTGGGACCGATGACATGCACACTAGGTCCGCATACCAAGTCCTGCATGGCCACGCAGGCGCTATCAGAATTACCGAAGCCCTCTCCTGTTTGATTCTGGCTATTAGCCGAGGGAGAAGGGGAAACGGTGGAAAGACATAAGCTAGACTGAATGATCAAGGCATTATTAATGCATCTATCAATGCCGCCTTGGGATCCCTGGATCTGGATCCGTAAAGGGGAAGTGAAGACCAAGTCGCTGCTTTACAAATCTGTTCAACAGAAGCCTCATTCTTGAAAGCCCATGTGGAAGCCACAGCTCTGGTGGAATGAGCTGTAATTTGTTCAGGAGGCTGCCTACCAGCAGTCTCATAAGCCAATCGGATGATGCTTTTCAGCCAGAATGAAAGAGAGGTAGCAGTCGCTTTCTGACCTCTCCTCTTACCAGAATACACAACAAACAAGGATGATGTTTGTCTGAAATCTTTAGTTGCTTTTAAATAGAACTTTAAAGCATGAACCACATCAAGATTGTGCAACAGTCATTCCGTCTTAGAAACTGGATTAGGGCACAGAGAAGGAACAATGATTTCCTGGTTAATATTAAAATTACGTTTTTGTGTGGGATTTCCATGGCGCCGGTATTACAAGTTGTGCGGTGAGGCTAAAATGCTTGCATTACAGCCTTTACCGACACGATCCATACCACCATCTGAGAGCAGTAGTTATGGATTTTGTGTAACAAAAATGTTTCACAAAATTCATTACTAAAGTGTTACAAAGTACACTAACACCCATAAACTACCTATTAACCCCTAAACCGCCGCCCTCCCGCATCACAAACACTATATTAAACCTATTAACCCCTAATCTACCGACCACCCACATCCCCGCCACTATAATAAAGTTATTAACCCCTATTCCGCCACTCCCCGACATGGCCATCACTAATAAAAGTTATTAACCCCTAAACCTCCGGCCTCCCACATCACCGTCACTAAATAAACCTATTAACCCCTAAACCGCCAGCCCCCCACATTGCAAAAAACTAAATTAAACTATTAATCTCTAAACCTAACAACTCCCTAACTTTATATTAAAATTACAATATCCCTATCTTAAAATAAATAAAAACTTAACTGTGAAATTAAAAAAACCTAAGTTTAAACTAACAATTAACCTAACATAACTATTATACTTAAATTAAAATAACTACCAATTAAATAAACTAAATTACACATTAAAAAAAAAACTAACACTACTAAAAAAAAATTAAGTAAAAAAATACAAAAAATAACAAACACTAAATTACGAAAAATAATAAACGAAATTATACAAAATAAAAACAATTACACCTAATCTAATAGCCCTATAAAGATAAGGGCCTTTTGTAGGGCATTGCCCTGAAGAAATCAGCTCTTTTACCTGGAAAAAAATACAAAGACCCCCAACAGTAAAACCCACCACCCAACCAACCCCCCAAAATAAAAAACCTAACTCTAACAAAAACCTAAGCTACCCTACCCTGAAAAGGACATTTGTATGGGCATTGCCCTTAAAAGGGCATTCAGCTCTTTTACATTGCCCTGAAAAGGGCATTCAGCTCTTTTACATAAAGCCCAAACCCTAATCTAAAAAAAACCTCACCAAAAAAGATTTAAAAAAATCCTAACACTAACCCCCGAAGATCCACTCACAGTTTCTAAAGTCCAGACATCAAGGTGGCGCCTTCTATCTTCATCCCGGCGGCATCTTCTATCTTCATTCCGGTGGCATGGAGCAGGTCTATCCTTTAAGACATCCGGCGCGGAGCGTCCTCTTCATACAGTGACCACCGTACAATGAAACTTGAATTTAATTTTTGAAATTAAAATTAGCCAATAGGATGAGAGCAACTAAAATCCTATTGACTGTTCAAATCAGCCAATATAATTTCATTAACTCTCATCTAATTGGCTGATTTGAACAGCCAATAGAATTTCAGTAGCTCTCATTATATTGGCTGATTTGAATTTCAAAAATCAAATCAGCCAATAGGAATGCAAGGGACACCATTTGAAAAGGCTCTCTTGCATTGAAGATTCAGTGTACAGTGGTGACTGTATGAAGAGGACGCTCCGCGCTGGATGTCTAAAAGGATAGATCCGCTCTGTGCCACCGGGATGAAGATAGAAGATGCCACCGGGATGAAGATGGAAGACACCGCCTGGATGAAGACTTCTCGCTTCCTGGATGTCCGGACTTTAGAACTTGTGAGTGGATATTCGGGGGTTAGTGTTAGGTTTATTTTAAATTTTTTGGGTGTTTTTTTTTTAGATTTATGTTTGGCTGTATGTAAAAGAGCTGTATGCCCTTTTAAGGGCAATGCCCATACAAATGCCCTTTTCAGGGTAATGGGTATCTTAGGTTTAGGTTAGGTTTTTTTAAAGTGTTATTTAGTTTTTTAATTGGTAGTTATTTTAATTTTAATAGTTTAGTGTAATAGTTATGTTAGGTTAATTGTTAGTTTAAATGTAGTTTTTTTTTTAATTTCACAGATAAGTTGTTATTTATTTTAAGATAGGGATATTGTAATTTTAATATAAAGTTAAGGGGTTGTTAGGTTTAGGGGTTAATAGTTTCATTTAGTTGTTTGCAATGTGGGGGGCTGGCGATTTAGGGGTTAATAGGTTTATTTAGTAGTGGTGGTGATGTGGGAGGCCAGAAGTTTAGGGGTTAATAACTTTTATGAGTGGCGGCGATGTCGGGGAGTAGCAGAATAGGGGTTAATAACTTTATTTAATGTGTTGCCGATGTTGGGGCGGCGGATTAGGATTGTTTAGACTTGGGGTTTATGTTAAGGTGTTAGGTTTAAATGTAACTTTTTTTCCCCATAGACATCAATGGGATTGCGTTACGGCGATCGCCATTAGGCACTTCAGGTGTTAGGTTTTTTCTGACACTCTCTCCCCATTGATGTCTATGGGGAAAGCGTGCACGAGCACGTATTCTCAGCCCTTGGATTTTGTGCGGTATGGAGCTTATCGCCACCATATCACACACACAAAGTCGCTTTTCTGAAACTTGTAATGGCAGCGCTATGGAGGGTGAAATAACACAACTTTTGTTGCTTTCGTTTCGCACGCTCCATAGTGAAAAACTTTTAATCTAGGTGATTGTCAAGTATATAGCAATAGACCTGAGCACAGAATTAAAATTGAAAAGGTAAACAAAAGCAACCATATTCAGTGACATTGTACTGAATCTCTATTTATCTCATCTGTCAGGTTCATAATGAACCCAGTTAAACCGTAATCATGAATTGGAAGTTTTCTAGGACATATTAAAAAAAAAAAAGGCCCAACAGAAAAGGGAGGGGGTGGGGGAGAACAAAAATATAGTGGCGGCGAAGTTGGGGACGGCAGATTAGGGGTTAATAAATGTAGGTAGGTGGCGGCGATGTTAGGGACGGCAGATTAGGGGTTAATAATATTTAACTAATGTTTGTGAGGCGGGAGTGCGGCGGTTTAGGGGTTAATATGTTTATTATAGTGGCAATGACGTTGGGGGTGGCAGATTAGGGGTTAATAAGTGTAGGTAAGTGGCGGCGACATTGGGGGCGGCAGATTAGGGGTAAATGAATATAATGTAGGTGTCGGCGAGGTTGGTTTGCAGCAGATTAGGGGTTCATAAATATAATGTAGGTGGTGGCAGTGTCTGGATCGGCAGATATGGGGTTATAATGTTTATTATAGTGTTTGCAATGCGGGGGGCCTCAGTTTAGGGGTTAATAGGTAGTTTATGGGTGTTAGTGTACCTTTTAGCACTTAAGTTATGAGTTTTATGTTACGGCGTTGTACCATAAAACTCTTAACTACTGACTTTTCAAATGCGTTAGGACTCTTGATAGGAGAGGGTGTACCGCTCACTTTTTGGCCTCCCAGGACAGACTCGTAATACCGGCGCTATGGAAGTCCCATAGAAAAAAAACTTCACAAAGTTTACATAAGTCGTTTTGCGGTAAGGCCAAAGAAGTGTGCGGTACACCTAAACCTTCAAGACTCGTAATAGTAACGGGCGTAAAAAAACAGAATTTATGCTTACCTGATAAATTACTTTCTCTTACAGGTGTATTCAGTCCACGGATTCATCCTTACTTGTGGGATATTCTCAATCCCTACAGGAAGTGCAAAGAGAGCACACAGCAAAGCTGTCCATATAGCTCCCCTCAGGCTCCGCCCCCCCAGTCATTTGACCGACGGTTAGGAGAAAAAGGAGAACCATAGGGTGCAGTGGTAACTGTAGTTATTGTAAATTAAATTTGAACCTGACTTAAATATCAGGGCGGGCCGTGGACTGAATACACCTGTAAGAGAAAGTAATTTATCAGGTAAGCATAAATTCTGTTTTCTCTTACTTGGTGTATTCAGTCCACGGATTCATCCTTACTTGTGGGATACCAATACCAAAGCAATAGGACACGGATGAAGGGAGGGAACAAGTCAGGTAACCTAAACGGAAGGCACCACTGCTTGCAAAACCTTTCTCCCAAAAATAGCCTCCGAAGAAGCAAAAGTATCGAATTTGTAAAATTTGGCGAATGTATGCAGTGAAGACCAAGTCGCTGCCTTACAAATCTGTTCAACAGAAGCCTCATTCTTGAAAGCCCATGTGGAAGCCACAGCTCTGGTGGAATGAGCTGTAATTTGTTCAGGAGGCTGCCTACCAGCAGTCTCATAAGCCAATCGGATGATGCTTTTCAGCCAGAATGAAAGAGAGGTAGCAGTCGCTTTCTGACCTCTCCTCTTACCAGAATACACAACAAAAAAGGATGATGTTTGTCTGAAATCTTTAGTTGCTTTTAAATAGAACTTTAAAGCACGAACCACATCAAGATTGTGCAACCGTCTTAGAAACTGGATTAGGGCACAGAGAAGGAACAATGATTTCCTGGTTAATATTCTTATTAGAAACCACCTTTGGAAGGAAACTAGGTTTAGTACGCAAAACAACCTTATCTGCATGGAACACCAGATAGGGTGAATCACACTGTAAAGCAGATAATTCTGAAACTCTTCGAACAGAAGAAATAGCTACTAAAAACAAAACTTTCCAAGATAATAACTTGATATCTATGGAATGCAAAGGTTCAAACGGAACCCCTTGAAGAACTGAAAGAACTAAATTTAGACTCCATGGAGGAGCCACAGGTCTGTAGACAGGCTTGATTCTAACTAAGGCCTGTGCAAATGCCTGAACGTCTGGCATAGCTGCCAGACGCTTGTGTAACAGAATAGACAGAGCAGATATCTGTCCCTTTAAGGAACTAGCTGACAGACCTTTCTCCAAACCTTCTTGGAGAAAAGACAATATCCTTGGAATCCTAACTCTACTCCACGAGTAACCCTTGGATTCACACCAACAAAGATATTTTCGCCATATCTTATGGTAAATTTTCCTGGTGACAGGCTGTCTGGCCTGTATCAGAGTATCTATAACTGATTCAGAGAACCCCCGCTTAGCTAGGATTAAGCGTTCAATCTCCAAGCAGTGAGTTGCAGAGAAACTAGATTTGGATGCTTGAAAGGACCTTGGATTAGAAGATCCTGTCTCAATGGCAGTTTCCATGGTGGGACCGATGACATGCACACTAGGTCCGCATACCAAGTCCTGCATGGCCACGCAGGCGCTATCAGAATTACCGAAGCCCTCTCCTGTTTGATTCTGGCTATTAGCCGAGGGAGAAGGGGAAACGGTGGAAAGACATAAGCTAGACTGAATGATCAAGGCATTATTAATGCATCTATCAATGCCGCCTTGGGATCCCTGGATCTGGATCCGTAAAGGGGAAGTGAAGACCAAGTCGCTGCTTTACAAATCTGTTCAACAGAAGCCTCATTCTTGAAAGCCCATGTGGAAGCCACAGCTCTGGTGGAATGAGCTGTAATTTGTTCAGGAGGCTGCCTACCAGCAGTCTCATAAGCCAATCGGATGATGCTTTTCAGCCAGAATGAAAGAGAGGTAGCAGTCGCTTTCTGACCTCTCCTCTTACCAGAATACACAACAAACAAGGATGATGTTTGTCTGAAATCTTTAGTTGCTTTTAAATAGAACTTTAAAGCATGAACCACATCAAGATTGTGCAACAGTCATTCCGTCTTAGAAACTGGATTAGGGCACAGAGAAGGAACAATGATTTCCTGGTTAATATTAAAATTACGTTTTTGTGTGGGATTTCCATGGCGCCGGTATTACAAGTTGTGCGGTGAGGCTAAAATGCTTGCATTACAGCCTTTACCGACACGATCCATACCACCATCTGAGAGCAGTAGTTATGGATTTTGTGTAACAAAAATGTTTCACAAAATTCATTACTAAAGTGTTACAAAGTACACTAACACCCATAAACTACCTATTAACCCCTAAACCGCCGCCCTCCCGCATCACAAACACTATATTAAACCTATTAACCCCTAATCTACCGACCACCCACATCCCCGCCACTATAATAAAGTTATTAACCCCTATTCCGCCACTCCCCGACATGGCCATCACTAATAAAAGTTATTAACCCCTAAACCTCCGGCCTCCCACATCACCGTCACTAAATAAACCTATTAACCCCTAAACCGCCAGCCCCCCACATTGCAAAAAACTAAATTAAACTATTAATCTCTAAACCTAACAACTCCCTAACTTTATATTAAAATTACAATATCCCTATCTTAAAATAAATAAAAACTTAACTGTGAAATTAAAAAAACCTAAGTTTAAACTAACAATTAACCTAACATAACTATTATACTTAAATTAAAATAACTACCAATTAAATAAACTAAATTACACATTAAAAAAAAAACTAACACTACTAAAAAAAAATTAAGTAAAAAAATACAAAAAATAACAAACACTAAATTACGAAAAATAATAAACGAAATTATAAAAAATAAAAACAATTACACCTAATCTAATAGCCCTATAAAGATAAGGGCCTTTTGTAGGGCATTGCCCTGAAGAAATCAGCTCTTTTACCTGGAAAAAAATACAAAGACCCCCAACAGTAAAACCCACCACCCAACCAACCCCCCAAAATAAAAAACCTAACTCTAACAAAAACCTAAGCTACCCTACCCTGAAAAGGACATTTGTATGGGCATTGCCCTTAAAAGGGCATTCAGCTCTTTTACATTGCCCTGAAAAGGGCATTCAGCTCTTTTACATAAAGCCCAAACCCTAATCTAAAAAAAACCTCACCAAAAAAGATTTAAAAAAATCCTAACACTAACCCCCGAAGATCCACTCACAGTTTCTAAAGTCCAGACATCAAGGTGGCGCCTTCTATCTTCATCCCGGCGGCATCTTCTATCTTCATTCCGGTGGCATGGAGCAGGTCTATCCTTTAAGACATCCGGCGCGGAGCGTCCTCTTCATACAGTGACCACCGTACAATGAAACTTGAATTTAATTTTTGAAATTAAAATTAGCCAATAGGATGAGAGCAACTAAAATCCTATTGACTGTTCAAATCAGCCAATATAATTTCATTAACTCTCATCTAATTGGCTGATTTGAACAGCCAATAGAATTTCAGTAGCTCTCATTATATTGGCTGATTTGAATTTCAAAAATCAAATCAGCCAATAGGAATGCAAGGGACACCATTTGAAAAGGCTCTCTTGCATTGAAGATTCAGTGTACAGTGGTGACTGTATGAAGAGGACGCTCCGCGCTGGATGTCTAAAAGGATAGATCCGCTCTGTGCCACCGGGATGAAGATAGAAGATGCCACCGGGATGAAGATGGAAGACACCGCCTGGATGAAGACTTCTCGCTTCCTGGATGTCCGGACTTTAGAACTTGTGAGTGGATATTCGGGGGTTAGTGTTAGGTTTATTTTAAATTTTTTGGGTGTTTTTTTTTTAGATTTATGTTTGGCTGTATGTAAAAGAGCTGTATGCCCTTTTAAGGGCAATGCCCATACAAATGCCCTTTTCAGGGTAATGGGTATCTTAGGTTTAGGTTAGGTTTTTTTAAAGTGTTATTTAGTTTTTTAATTGGTAGTTATTTTAATTTTAGTATAATAGTTTAGTGTAATAGTTATGTTAGGTTAATTGTTAGTTTAAATGTAGTTTTTTTTTTAATTTCACAGATAAGTTGTTATTTATTTTAAGATAGGGATATTGTAATTTTAATATAAAGTTAAGGGGTTGTTAGGTTTAGGGGTTAATAGTTTCATTTAGTTGTTTGCAATGTGGGGGGCTGGCGATTTAGGGGTTAATAGGTTTATTTAGTAGTGGTGGTGATGTGGGAGGCCAGAAGTTTAGGGGTTAATAACTTTTATGAGTGGCGGCGATGTCGGGGAGTAGCAGAATAGGGGTTAATAACTTTATTTAATGTGTTGCCGATGTTGGGGCGGCGGATTAGGATTGTTTAGACTTGGGGTTTATGTTAAGGTGTTAGGTTTAAATGTAACTTTTTTTCCCCATAGACATCAATGGGATTGCGTTACGGCGATCGCCATTAGGCACTTCAGGTGTTAGGTTTTTTCTGACACTCTCTCCCCATTGATGTCTATGGGGAAAGCGTGCACGAGCATGTATTCTCAGCCCTTGGATTTTGTGCGGTATGGAGCTTATCGCCACCATATCACACGCACAAAGTCGCTTTTCTGAAACTTGTAATGGCAGCGCTATGGAGGGTGAAATAACACAACTTTTGTTGCTTTCGTTTCGCACGCTCCATAGTGAAAAACTTTTAATCTAGGTGATTGTCAAGTATATAGCAATAGACCTGAGCACATAATTAAAATTGAAAAGGTAAACAAAAGCAACCATATTCAGTGACATTGTACTGAATCTCTATTTATCTAATCTGTCAGGTTCATAATGAACCCAGTTAAACCGTAATCATGAATTGGAAGTTTTCTAGGACATATTAAAAAAAAAAATGCCCAACAGAAAAGGGAGGGGGTGGGGGAGAACAAAAATATAGTGGTGGCGAAGTTGGGGACGGCAGATTAGGGGTTAATAAATGTAGGTAGGTGGCGGCGATGTTAGGGACGGCAGATTAGGGGTTAATAATATTTAACTAATGTTTGTGAGGCGGGAGTGCGGCGGTTTAGGGGTTAATATGTTTATTATAGTGGCAGTGACGTTGGGGGTGGCAGATTAGGGGTTAATAAGTGTAGGTAAGTGGCGGCGACATTGGGGGCGGCAGATTAGGGGTTAATGAATATAATGTAGGTGTCGGCGAGGTTGGTTTGCAGCAGATTAGGGGTTCATAAATATAATGTAGGTGGTGGCGGTGTCCGGAGCGGCAGATATGGGGTTATAATTTTCAATTACAATTCAATGGCAGTTTCCATGGTGGGACCGATGACATGCCCACTAGGTCTGCATACCAAGTCCTGCGTGGCCACGCAGGCGCTATCAGAATTACCGAAGCCCTCTCCTGTTTGATTCTGGCTATTAGCCGAGGGAGAAGGGGAAACGGTGGAAAGACATAAGCTAGACTGAATGATCAAGGCGCTATTAATGCATCTATCAATGCCGCCTTGGGATCCCTGGATCTGGATCCGTAAAGGGGAAGTGAAGACCAAGTCCCTGCCTTACAAATCTGTTCAACAGAAGCCTCATTCTTGAAAGCCCATGTGGAAGCCACAGCTCTGGTGGAATGAGCTGTAATTTGTTCAGGAGGCTGCCTACCAGCAGTCTCATAAGCCAATCGGATGATGCTTTTCAGCCAGAATGAAAGAGAGGTAGCAGTCGCTTTCTGACCTCTCCTCTTACCAGAATACACAACAAACAAGGATGATGTTTGTCTGAAATCTTTAGTTGCTTTTAAATAGAACTTTAAAGCACGAACCACATCAAGATTGTGCAACAGTCGTTCCGTCTTAGAAACTGGATTAGGGCACAGAGAAGGAACAATGATTACCTGGTTAATATTCTTATTAGAAACCACCTTTGGAAGGAAACCAGGTTTAGTACGCAAAACAACCTTATCTGCATGGAACACCAGATAGGGTGAATCACACTGTAAAGCAGATAATTCTGAAACTCTTCGAGCAGAAGAAATAGCTACTAAAAACAAAACTTTCCAAGATAATAACTTGATATCTATGGAATGCAAAGGTTCAAACGGAACCCCTTGAAGAACTGAAAGAACTAAATTTAGACTCCATGGAGGAGCCACAGGTCTGTAGACAGGCTTGATTCTAACTAAGGCCTGTGCAAATGCCTGAACGTCTGGCATAGCTGCCAGACGCTTGTGTAACAGAATAGACAGAGCAGATATCTGTCCCTTTAAGGAACTAGCTGACAGACCTTTCTCCAAACCTTCTTGGAGAAAAGACAATATCCTTGGAATCCTAACTCTATTCCACGAGTAACCCTTGGATTCACACCAACAAAGATATTTCCGCCATATCTTATGGTAAATTTTCCTGGTGACAGGCTGTCTGGCCTGTATCAGAGTATCTATAACTGATTCAGAGAACCCCCGCTTAGCTAGGATTAAGCGTTCAATCTCCAAGCAGTCAGTTGCAGAGAAACTAGATTTGGATGCTTGAAAGGACCTTGGATTAGAAGATCCTGTCTCAATGGTAGTTTCCATGGTGGGACCGATGACATGCCCACTAGGTCTGCATACCAAGTCCTGCGTGGCCACGCAGGCACTATCAGAATTACCGAAGCCCTCTCCTGTTTGATTCTGGCTATTAGCCGAGGGAGAAGGGGAAACGGTGGAAAGACATAAGCTAGACTGAATGACCAAGGCGCTATTAATGCATCTATCAATGCCGCCTTGGGATCCCTGAATCTGGATCTGGCCTGTATCAGAGTATCTATAACTGATTCAGAGAACCCCCGCTTAGCTAGGATTAAGCGTTCAATCTCCAAGCAGTCAGTTGCAGAGAAACTAGATTTGGATGCTTGAAAGGACCTTGGATTAGAAGATCCTGTCTCAATGGCAGTTTCCATGGTGGGACCGATGACATGCCCACTAGGTCTGCATACCAAGTCCTGCGTGGCCATGCAGGCGCTATCAGAATTACCGAAGCCCTCTGCTGTTTGATTCTGGCTATTAGCCGAGGCAGAAGGGGAAACGGTGGAAAGACATAAGCTAGACTGAATGACCAAGGCGCTATTAATGCATCTATCAATGCCGCCTTGGGATCCCTGGATCTGGATCCGTAAAGGGGAAGTGAAGACCAAGTCGCTGCCTTACAAATCTGTTCAACAGAAGCCTCATTCTTGAAAGCCCATGTGGAAGCCACAGCTCTGGTGGAATGAGCTGTAATTTGTTCAGGAGGCTGCCTACCAGCAGTCTCATAAGCCAATCGGATGATGCTTTTCAGCCAGAATGAAAGAGAGGTAGCAGTCGCTTTCTGACCTCTCCTCTTACCAGAATACACAACAAACAAGGATGATGTTTGTCTGAAATCTTTAGTTGCTTTTAAATAGAACTTTAAAGCACGAACCACATCAAGATTGTGCAACAGTCGTTCCGTCTTAGAAACTGGATTAGGGCACAGAGAAGGAACAATGATTTCCTGGTTAGTATTCTTATTAGAGACCACCTTTGGAAGGAAACCAGGTTTAGTACGCAAAACAACCTTATCTGCATGGAACACCAGATAGGGTGAATCACACTGTAAAGCAGATAATTCTGAAACTCTTCGAGCAGAAGAAATAGCTACTAAAAACAAAACTTTCCAAGATAATAACTTGATATCTATGGAATGCAAAGGTTCAAACGGAACCCCTTGAAGAACTGAAAGAACTAAATTTAGACTCCATGGAGGAGCCACAGGTCTGTAGACAGGCTTGATTCTAACTAAGGCCTGTGCAAATGCCTGAACGTCTGGCATAGCTGCCAGACGCTTGTGTAACAGAATAGACAGAGCAGATATCTGTCCCTTTAAGGAACTAGCTGACAGACCTTTCTCCAAACCTTCTTGGAGAAAAGACAATATCCTTGGAATCCTAACTCTATTCCACGAGTAACCCTTGGATTCACACCAACAAAGATATTTCCGCCATATCTTATGGTAAATTTTCCTGGTGACAGGCTGTCTGGCCTGTATCAGAGTATCTATAACTGATTCAGAGAACCCCCGCTTAGCTAGGATTAAGCGTTCAATCTCCAAGCAGTCAGTTGCAGAGAAACTAGATTTGGATGCTTGAAAGGACCTTGGATTAGAAGATCCTGTCTCAATGGCAGTTTCCATGGTGGGACCGATGACATGCCCACTAGGTCTGCATACCAAGTCCTGCGTGGCCACGCAGGCACTATCAGAATTACCGAAGCCCTCTCCTGTTTGATTCTGGCTATTAGCCGAGGGAGAAGGGGAAACGGTGGAAAGACATAAGCTAGACTGAATGACCAAGGCGCTATTAATGCATCTATCAATGCCGCCTTGGGATCCCTGAATCTGGATCTGGCCTGTATCAGAGTATCTATAACTGATTCAGAGAACCCCCGCTTAGCTAGGATTAAGCGTTCAATCTCCAAGCAGTCAGTTGCAGAGAAACTAGATTTGGATGCTTGAAAGGACCTTGGATTAGAAGATCCTGTCTCAATGGCAGTTTCCATGGTGGGACCGATGACATGCCCACTAGGTCTGCATACCAAGTCCTGCGTGGCCATGCAGGCACTATCAGAATTACCGAAGCCCTCTGCTGTTTGATTCTGGCTATTAGCCGAGGCAGAAGGGGAAACGGTGGAAAGACATAAGCTAGACTGAATGACCAAGGCGCTATTAATGCATCTATCAATGCCGCCTTGGGATCCCTGGATCTGGATCCGTAAAGGGGAAGTGAAGACCAAGTCGCTGCCTTACAAATCTGTTCAACAGAAGCCTCATTCTTGAAAGCCCATGTGGAAGCCACAGCTCTGGTGGAATGAGCTGTAATTTGTTCAGGAGGCTGCCTACCAGCAGTCTCATAAGCCAATCGGATGATGCTTTTCAGCCAGAATGAAAGAGAGGTAGCAGTCGCTTTCTGACCTCTCCTCTTACCAGAATACACAACAAACAAGGATGATGTTTGTCTGAAATCTTTAGTTGCTTTTAAATAGAACTTTAAAGCACGAACCACATCAAGATTGTGCAACAGTCGTTCCGTCTTAGAAACTGGATTAGGGCACAGAGAAGGAACAATGATTTCCTGGTTAGTATTCTTATTAGAGACCACCTTTGGAAGGAAACCAGGTTTAGTACGCAAAACAACCTTATCTGCATGGAACACCAGATAGGGTGAATCACACTGTAAAGCAGATGATTCTGAAACTCTTCGAGCAGAAGAAATAGCTACTAAAAACAAAACTTTCCAAGATAATAACTTGATATCTATGGAATGCAAAGGTTCAAACGGAACCCCTTGAAGAACTGAAAGAACTAAATTTAGACTCCATGGAGGAGCCACAGGTCTGTAGACAGGCTTGATTCTAACTAAGGCCTGTGCAAATGCCTGAACGTCTGGCATAGCTGCCAGACGCTTGTGTAACAGAATAGACAGAGCAGATATCTGTCCCTTTAAGGAACTAGCTGACAGACCTTTCTCCAAACCTTCTTGGAGAAAAGACAATATCCTTGGAATCCTAACTCTATTCCACGAGTAACCCTTGGATTCACACCAACAAAGATATTTCCGCCATATCTTATGGTAAATTTTCCTGGTGACAGGCTGTCTGGCCTGTATCAGAGTATCTATAACAGATTCAGAGAACCCCCGCTTAGCTAGGATTAAGCGTTCAATCTCCAAGCAGTCAGTTGCAGAGAAACTAGATTTGGATGCTTGAAAGGACCTTGGATTAGAAGATCCTGTCTCAATGGCAGTTTCCATGGTGGGACCGATGACATGCCCACTAGGTCTGCATACCAAGCCCTGCGTGGCCACGCAGGCGCTATCAGAATTACCGAAGCCCTCTCCTGTTTGATTCTGGCTATTAGCCAAGGGAGAAGGGGAAACGGTGGAAAGACATAAGCTAGACTGAATGACCAAGGCGCTATTAATGCATCTATCAATGCCGCCTTGGGATCCCTGGATCTGGATCCGTAAAGGGGAAGTGAAGACCAAGTCGCTGCCTTACAAATCTGTTCAACAGAAGCCTCATTCTTGAAAGCCCATGTGGAAGCCACAGCTCTGGTGGAATGAGCTGTAATTTGTTCAGGAGGCTGCCTACCAGCAGTCTCATAAGCCAATCGGATGATGCTTTTCAGCCAGAATGAAAGAGAGGTAGCAGTCGCTTTCTGACCTCTCCTCTTACCAGAATACACAACAAACAAGGATGATGTTTGTCTGAAATCTTTAGTTGCTTTTAAATAGAACTTTAAAGCACGAACCACATCAAGATTGTGCAACAGTCGTTCCGTCTTAGAAACTGGATTAGGGCACAGAGAAGGAACAATGATTTCCTGGTTAGTATTCTTATTAGAGACCACCTTTGGAAGGAAACCAGGTTTAGTACGCAAAACAACCTTATCTGCATGGAACACCAGATAGGGTGAATCACACTGTAAAGCAGATGATTCTGAAACTCTTCGAGCAGAAGAAATAGCTACTAAAAACAAAACTTTCCAAGATAATAACTTGATATCTATGGAATGCAAAGGTTCAAACGGAACCCCTTGAAGAACTGAAAGAACTAAATTTAGACTCCATGGAGGAGCCACAGGTCTGTAGACAGGCTTGATTCTAACTAAGGCCTGTGCAAATGCCTGAACGTCTGGCATAGCTGCCAGACGCTTGTGTAACAGAATAGACAGAGCAGATATCTGTCCCTTTAAGGAACTAGCTGACAGACCTTTCTCCAAACCTTCTTGGAGAAAAGACAATATCCTTGGAATCCTAACTCTACTCCACGAGTAACCCTTGGATTCACACCAACAAAGATATTTCCGCCATATCTTATGGTAAATTTTCCTGGTGACAGGCTGTCTGGCCTGTATCAGAGTATCTATAACTGATTCAGAGAACCCCCGCTTAGCTAGGATTAAGCGTTCAATCTCCAAGCAGTCAGTTGCAGAGAAACTAGATTTGGATGCTTGAAAGGACCTTGGATTAGAAGATCCTGTCTCAATGGCAGTTTCCATGGTGGGACCGATGACATGCCCACTAGGTCTGCATACCAAGCCCTGCGTGGCCACGCAGGCGCTATCAGAATTACCGAAGCCCTCTCCTGTTTGATTCTGGCTATTAGCCAAGGGAGAAGGGGAAACGGTGGAAAGACATAAGCTAGACTGAATGACCAAGGCGCTATTAATGCATCTATCAATGCCGCCTTGGGATCCCTGGATCTGGATCCGTAAAGGGGAAGTGAAGACCAAGTCGCTGCTTTACAAATCTGTTCAACAGAAGCCTTATTCTTGAAAGCCCATTTGGAAGCCACAGCTCTGGTGGAATGAGCTGTAATTTGTTCAGGAGGCTGCCTACCAGCAGTCTCATAAGCCAATCGGATGATGCTTTTCAGCCAGAATGAAAGAGAGGTAGCAGTCGCTTTCTGACCTCTCCTCTTACCAGAATACACAACAAACAAGGATGATGTTTGTCTGAAATCTTTAGTTGCTTTTAAATAGAACTTTAAAGCACGAACCACATCAAGATTGTGCAACAGTCGTTCCGTCTTAGAAACTGGATTAGGGCACAGAGAAGGAACAATGATTTCCTGGTTAATATTCTTATTAGAAACCACCTTTGGAAGGAAACCAGGTTTAGTACGCAAAACAACCTTATCTGCATGGAACACCAGATAGGGTGAATCACACTGTAAAGCAGATAATTCTGAAACTCTTCAAGCAGAAGAAATAGCTACTAAAAACAAAACTTTCCAAGATAATAACTTGATATCTATGGAATGCAAAGGTTCAAACGGAACCCCTTGAAGAACTGAAAGAACTAAATTTAGACTCCATGGAGGAGCCACAGGTCTGTAGACAGGCTTGATTCTAACTAAGGCCTGTGCAAATGCCTGAACGTCTGGCATAGCTGCCAGACGCTTGTGTAACAGAATAGACAGAGCAGATATCTGTCCCTTTAAGGAACTAGCTGACAGACCTTTCTCCAAACCTTCTTGGAGAAAAGACAATATCCTTGGAATCCTAACTCTACTCCACGAGTAACCCTTGGATTCACACCAACAAAGATATTTCCGCCATATCTTATGGTAAATTTTCCTGGTGACAGGCTTTCTGGCCTGTATCAGAGTATCTATAACTGATTCAGAGAACCCCCGCTTAGCTAGGATTAAGCGTTCAATCTCCAAGCAGTCAGTTGCAGAGAAACTAGATTTGGATGCTTGAAAGGACCTTGGATTAGAAGATCCTGTCTCAATGGCAGTTTCCATGGTAGGACCGATGACATGCCCACTAGGTCTGTATACCAAGTCCTGCGTGGCCATGCAGGCACTATCAGAATTACCGAAGCCCTCTCCTGTTTGATTCTGGCTATTAGCCGAGGGAGAAGAGGAAACGGTGGAAAGACATAAGCTAGACTGAAAGACCAAGGCGCTATTAATGCATCTATCAATGCCGCCTTGGGATCCCTGGATCTGGATCCGTAAAGGGGAAGTTTGGTGTTCTGACGGGACGCCATCAGATCCAACTCTGGAATGCCCCAAAGCGGAGTTAGCTGAGCAAAAACCTCCGGATGGAGTTCCCACTCCCCCGGATGGAAAGTCTGACGACTTAGAAAGTCCGCCTCCCAGTTGTCTACTCCTGGGATGTGAATTGCAGATAGATGGCAGGAGTGAGCCTCCGCCCATTTGATAATCTTGGATACTTCCTTCATTGCTAGGGGACTCTTTGTTCCCCCCTGATGATTGATGTACGCTACAGTCGTGATGTTGTCCGACTGAAATCTGATGAATTTGGCCTCTGCTAGTTGAGGCCATGCCTGAAGCGTATTTAATATCGCTCTCAGCTCCAAAATGTTTATCGGGAGAAGAGATTCTTCCCGAGACCATAGTCCCTGAGCCTTCAGGGAGTTCCAGACCGCACCCCAGCCTACCAGACTGGCATCGGTCATGACAATGATCCATTCCGGTCTGCGGAAACTCATCCCCTGAGACAGGTGATCTTGAGACAACCACCAGAGAAGAGAGTCTCTGGTCTTTTGGTCCATTTGAATTTGAGGAGATAAATCTGCGTAATCTCCATTCCACTGTTTGAGCAAAATGAAGTAAATACCCGGTTTAACCTACTACAGTACTATGCCACGGACTTTGCTGTGGCTTTACCTTCCTTTAGGGTTATTTGCAGGTGTAAAATAAGCCTCCCTGAAGTCCTCCTGTACTCTAAAGGCTCTGCACATGAAGCTGCATGGAGATGTGTTGCAAATCAACTGCGCAATTGAGGCACGAAAATGAGGCCCCCTCCTTCCTTACTCCAGAGTTATGGGGCCTTTCTGAGTCAGATTAGCTGTCTTATAAAATGCCAGGCGTAAAAAAAGTCCCCAAAAAGTGTTTCCAACGTTTAAAAACGCTTAATAAATATAAGATTACCTTAATAAAGTAATCGATTTAGCCCATCACAGTGTCTGTCAGTATTAAAGCCCTTAACTGAAGCCATCTTTCTATACTGTGTCTCAGAAAATGGCTTCCCTTCCCTCATGGGATATCTGTTAGTCTTCTAGCACTACCAGGTCTTGTTAGAAAAAATGACTGAACATACCTTAAGCAGTATAAGTCTGCAAACTGTTCCCCCCAACTGAAGTTCTCCTGTACTCAACAGTCCTGTGTGGAAACAGCAATGGATTTTAGTTACAACATGCTAAAATCTTTTTCCTCTCAGCAGAAATCTTCATCACTTTCTGCCTCAAGAGTAAATAGTACAAACCGGCACTATTTTAAAATAACAAACTCTTGATTGAAGAAATAAAAACTACAAATCTAACACCACATACTCTTTACCCTCCCGTGGAGATGCTACTTGTTAGAGCGGCAAAGAGAATGAATGGGGGGACGGAGCCTGAGGGGAGCTATATGGACAGCTTTGCTGTGTGCTCTCTTTGCCACTTCCTGTAGGGATTGAGAATATCCCACAAGTAAGGATGAATCCGTGGACTGAATACACCAAGTAAGAGAAATCAGCGTTAGGACCTCTTAAGCAGTGCATAGTTTTATTTTGCCATAGATCTCTGGAACAGATTGGTGAATGTAGGTCCAAATCCCAACATTTACACAAGTCAACCAGTACTTATCAGAAATACCCTTCCACCCTCAGTTAGTAACCCCAGTATCTGCAAGCTAGTTACAACTATATAAAGCCAAATACATGTGCATTAGGAAGAGTGTGCACATGAATAATGTAGGACTCCTCACCTCATATGTATGCAATGGTATTGGAGTGAGGATTATATGTGAATGCTAAGAGAAAGCATTCTGATCTTATCGCTATACCTGCTAATACAAAAGCCAAACAACGTCAATGAAGACATATTCACAACTGCATCTGATGCCAACACTCTCGCTACCCAGCTCTCTCTCCAGACCACACAAGACAACCTCTCCCTATCACACAAGGAACCCAACTCACCCCAATCATTACCTTTTTATTTCAGCTTCATAGTCCAGCACCAAAACATCCACAGTCTGTAAAGTGATTTTATTTGAAACATCTCTGATGAGAAAAGAAGGGGGCTCATTAATACTACATTCATTCAGGGGTAATGCTAGCTACATGTTGAAAAAAGGAGAAACAAAGGCTGCACACAATCCCAGTCTTAAAGGTAGACAAATAATTACAAGACATTGCTGTAGTATTACTATAGAATAGCATAGCCAAGTGTAAACATTTAAAAAACAAATTAACATACCACGTATAGCGGAGCTTCCCCCACAACTTGCATCATTTGAAAGGGCCAATCTGAGTATGAGTCCAAAGCTGACAAGGCTAGCTATGGTCATATTGTTAGTATAGAGGGCATTGTTTCTCAGTTCATATCTGTTAAATCAATATTATGGAAAGATAAATAGCAGGGTTAGCTGTGATAATTTTCCAGTGGGCTTTTTCAGTTATGAGAATAAGAAAATCCTTGGAGCAAATTACATGCAAAGGGGGCAAAATAAATAATAAAAGTATATTGCAAATATCTTTTACATCACATATCTAAACATTTTATCTTGAAATGTCAAGGTTTTCATCATCCCTTTAATGGGTGACTGTAAGAACAGAATCTGGCAACAATTTACAAAAAAAAAAAAGTTCCATATCATTGCCAAGGAATCTAAGATGAGCTGCACACTTTAACACACGCCACATAGGTGAGCCCTCCACTAATACATTTACATATGTAACACATTTAAAATAATTTATACTGTGCACACATTGGGCCCGATCCGATATGCAGCGTCGCCCGCAAAAGCCGGCGACACCAAATTTTGCGCTGGTTTGGTTTCACATATACGGCGTAGCATACAACTTACGCGTGTATATTTCTGCCTTTGCCCGTATTATTTTTACCCATAGGCTGACATACAAAACACGCACAGTTTGGTATCTAATATACAGCGTAAGGACTTACGCACGCTGATTTCAGAAAATCTACTCCATTCTCATCTCGCCACAAATTGCAGGCGCAGCAACCCTTGCACTGACTTAGAGACCAACGTAACTCTCTGAAGGTCTAACAAATGCATGCTTAACAACATACATATCATCAGCTTGATCACAAATAGTTAAACTCTTCAAAGCATTTATTATTCCTGCCCCTGCAAGTGTGTCAAACCAATCACAAACAGCACAACCTCACAACAGGAAGCCTTTAAAAACCGCCAATGCACATCCTCATTAGCCACCATGTTTTCCTGCTTTCCATAGAGAGGCAGCATCATGGGGCGCAAGGGGTGCATCATGGGGCACAAGGGGTGCATCATGGGGCACAAGGGTGCATCATGGGGCACAAGGGGTGCATCATGGGGGCACAAGGGGTGCTGGAAGCCCTACAAGCCCCTGTTGTTCCATCTATACATGCTGATTCTATAGTTGCTGCTGAGGTCCCTGGTCATGGTGCTGCCCCTGCTGCAGCTGGTCATAGAATTACATACTGCGGATTTCCACTGCATGTAAGTGAAACTACTACATCCCACCCCCTTCCCTTAGCCACCCTAATTACTGAAAATATATCATTTGTATAATTCATGTTTAGGCCACTATGATTTATTGACTATCATTAAGAAGAATGAAAATGAATGTTCATACCTTATGTTCACACCTTCTGTAAAAACATTATTATTTAGATATATATACCCATGTGCAGGGATAGACAAGGTGTCCTTCACTAAAGGTCTTTACCTTAGAAAATGTCCGCCATAGCCTTGCCTTGTGCCTATCCCTGCCCATGTGTCAATATCCATTGGATGTGAGAAACCTTGATTTGCATCTTATAAGTGAATATTACTATATGTACCCATCATACACAACTATAAGATGTGGTTTATAGAACATTAATATGTCATAAACATGATATTACCTTTTTTGGGCCATTTCCACACAGGCCTTATTATATGTTTAAACAATATTAGTGTACTAAAACACCCCTCACATGGATGTGGATGACAATTATATGGTAAATAACAGAGGACAAGATTTATGGTGAACTATAAGAATGTTTTTTTTTTTTAGGCTTCTTGGATGAGGGGGCTGAGGTGACTGGAGTGGATTTCCTGGTTCTCCTTGTTTGGGAATATTCAGATGATTCTGCTGGAGTGCTGGCCACAGATGATAGGCTGGAGGCAGTGTCCTGCTGGTGTGTGAAGTACTCAACCAACACACCCAAGAGTTGGTTTTGTTCCCGCCATCTGTTGTCAATCTGCATCTGCATATCAGAAATAACTCTCATCATCTGCGACTGGTTTTGTACAATTGCAGTTAATGATGCTGCCATGTCCCTCTGCAGCTCTATAGTACGCTGGAGTAACCTCTGTTGGCTCCTGTGAAACCTGTGTTGGCCTTTTTGTTTGCTCTCGCAGCTTGTTATGAGCCTCCTCTGGAGTGAAATGTATTCCTCGCTCAGGGGAGAATACAGTGGATCTACAGGCTCTTGAGCAGCATTGATTTTAGGTGCAGGTTCAGCTCTATCTGCTGGTGCTTCAGGGACAACTTCAGCTGCATCTGCTTCATGGACAACTTCAGCTGCTGGTGCTTCAGGGACAACTTCAGCTGCTGGTGCTTCAGGGACAACTTCAGCTATATGCTCATCTGAGGATGGTGGAGCTCTTCCAAGGGAAGCGGATGGTGGAGCTCTCCCAAGGGAAGCAGATGGTGGAGCTCTCCCATGGGAAGCGGATGGTGGAGCTCTCCCAAGAGAAGAGGATGGTGGAGCTCTCAGGCTGGATTGGTAGTCCCATTGCCGACTAGTGTGTAACCACTCAGCCTGTCCAGTTTGCATTTCTTGTGACATCCCCTGTGTGGAAAAGCCATGACTGGTCTGATATTGTGTTGGGGGGGGGGTAAAGACAAGGACCCTTCGTGGCTGACTTGGCTCCCCCTCAAAGCCAAAAGGATATTCCTCAGGCCAGGTATCTTGCCAGGTTGATGCCTGAAGACTGGTGGTGGAGGTGGCTGCATGGCTGTGACTGGTGGTGAAGGTTGCTGCATGCTTGTGACTGGTGGTAGGGGTGGAGGTGGTGGCATGCCTGTTTGCAGCCTGGTGACAGGAGGTTCTGTGGAGGAGTCAAATGATGAGAGGGATTAGTACAGTCATATATATGTCCATGTGGGCATACAATGTACATTGATACATGCTAGGGACAATACTCATTCTCATGTCAAACTGTATAACATGCATGTGCACAATGTGTTTTGTGATATGAGGGATTTTAATCTGCACAGTATACATGGATGTGTTTCATACAATAGTTATGTGTACATGTCAGTGATGGAGAAAATGTGTTCTTTAAGTGACACTATGGTCACACAATTTACTTTAGCCCGATGTACAGGGAGTGCAGAATTATTAGGCAAATGAGTATTTTGACCACATCATCCTCTTTATGCATGTTGTCTTACTACAAGCTGTATAGGCTCGAAAGCCTACTACCAATTAAGCATATTAGGTGATGTGCATCTCTGTAATGAGAAGGGGTGTGGTCTAATGACATCAACTCCCTATATCAGGTGTGCATAATTATTAGGCAACTTCCTTTCCTTTGGCAAAATGGGTCAAAAGAAGGACTTGACAGGCTCAGAAAAGTAAAAAAATAGTGAGATATCTTGCAGAGGGATGCAGCACTCTTAAAATTGCAAAGCTTCTGAAGCGTGATCATCGAACAATCAAGCGTTTCATTCAAAATAGTCAACAGGGTCGCAAGAAGCGTGTGGAAAAACCAAGGCGCAAAATAACTGCCCATGAACTGAGAAAAGTCAAGCGTGCAGCTGCCAAGATGCCACTTGCCACCAGTTTGGCCATATTTCAGAGCTGCAACATCACTGCGCCCAAAAGCACAAGGTGTGCAATACTCAGAGACATGGCCAAGGTAAGAAAGGCTGAAAGACGACCACCACTGAACAAGACACACAAGCTGAAACGTTAAGACTGGGCCAAGAAATATCTCAAGACTGATTTTTCTAAGGTTTTATGGACTGATGAAATGAGAGTGAGTCTTGATGGGCCAGATGGATGGGCCCGTGGCTGGATTGGTAAAGGGCAGAGAGCTCCAGTCCGACTCAGATGCCAGCAAGGTGGAGGTGGAGTACTGGTTTGGGCTGTTATCATCAAAGATGAGCTTGTGGGGCCTTTTCGGGTTGAGGATGGAGTCAAGCTCAACTCCCAGTCCTACTGCCAGTTTCTGGAAGACACCTTCTTCAAGCAGTGGTACAGGAAGAAGTCTGCATCCTTCAAGAAAAACATGATTTTCATGCAGGACAATGCTCCATCACACGCGTCCAAGTACTCCACAGCGTGGCTGGCAAGAAAGGGTATAAAAGAAGAAAATCTAATGACATGGCCTCCTTGTTCACCTGATCTGAACCCCATTGAGAACCTGTGGTCCATCATCAAATGTGAGATTTACAAGGAGGGAAAACAGTACACCTCTCTGAACAGTGTCTGGGAGGCTGTGGTTGCTGCTGCACGCAATGTTGATGGTGAACAGATCAAAACACTGACAGAATCCATGGATGGCAGGCTTTTGAGTGTCCTTGCAAAGAAAGGTGGCTATATTGGTCACTGATTTGTTTTTGTTTTGTTTTTGAATGTCAGAAATGTATATTTGTGAATGTTGAGATGTTATATTAGTTTCACTGGTAAAAATAAATAATTGAAATGGGTATATATTTGTTTTTTGTTAAGTTGCCTAATAATTATGCACAGTAATAGTCACCTGCACATACAGATATCCCCCTAAAATAGCTATAACTAAAAACAAACTAAAAACTACTTCCAAAACTATTCAGCTTTGATATTAATGAGTTTTTTGGGTTCATTGAGAACATGGTTGTTGTTCAATAATAAAATTAATCCTCAAAAATACAACTTGCCTAATAATTCTGCACTCCCTGTAGGCACAGAACCTGCTTTCGGAGCTAAAAGTAGTGTGATGGCTATAGTGTCCATTTACTGAAAACTCTACATGTGGCTTGTGGCCTGTGTTACTCTGAGACATGTTAGTATTGTACTATTCCACCTCATATCATGAATTGCATTGTGTTAAGTAGCATTAATGTAAAATATAATTGTTGATGTTTTTGTTAGTAGGCCAAATACCATGCTCCTCATTGTGTACATGAATGTGTGACATTAAAGGATGTTATATCTCAAATACATATAATACTGTAAACAGTGTGGGATGTTACTCACCAGCATGAGGTGCTGTGGTTGCAGCCCCTGAGTCACGAGCCCCTGGAAGTCCACGGACTGCTGTGATACTCAGGGACCTGCGTATCATCTCCTGCCAGGTGTTGTATTCTGTGTCCAGGGGTGAACCACCGCCTGTTCCCCTCTGGTGCATGGCTTCCTGCCCCATCTTCTCTTTCACCCGCCTCTTACAATCGTTCCACCTTTTTTTAAGTCCCTCGACAGTCCTCCTCTGCGGGCCACACTGTTTACAGCATCCTCTACCGCCAACCATGCTGTCTTATGCCTTCACGCAATGCCTTTGCCCTTCTCCTGGCCAAAGAGGGCACTGTGGTTGTCCATGATGGCCTGGACTAGTGCAACATTCTCATAGAATGAGAAGTTTGGGCATCTCATGCACTCCTCCTCTGTGGCCACCTGGTTTGCTCCCTGGGATGTCCCTGTCCTCTCCCTCCTCCCCCCTTCTGTCCCCATGTGCACCCTCTGTCCCTCTTCTAAGTGTGCCTGGTCTCTGGGCATCTCCCCTCTCATCATCCCTTCTAACTCTCCCTCTCCCCCTCTCCCCACTCCACTTACTCCCTGACGGGGACCCCGCTGCTCCTCCTGTCCGCTACAATACTTTTCTCCCTGCAACTCCGCTCCTCTCCTCCCCTCCGCCCTATCTCTCCCTGCCATCCTCACACTACACACACTCACACACTCACACTCACTCCCAGTTCAATCACACACAATCACAACCAAACACTCAGCCTATCACACTGTAAAATTGAAATAAAATGTGAGGTGTTAGAAAAAAAAAAGTGTTTTGTATGTATGCAATATGTGTGCAATATGTAAAAATAAGTGTAAGTAAATGTACAAGCTTACCCAAACAAAAATCCGACTTAACTAACTATTATGCTGCACCTCTCTCACTACTCTTACTAATCCTAAACTCATTGTAGTGTACTGTAGCTCAACGAACCATCCAAACACACTGAAGAAAATGGCGGCTGCGCATGGGTTTATATATGACTTTTGAATAGCGTAATTACGTTGCGCATTTTTAGATGGAGTCACGGGTAATTTTTACGAGTGTTAGCCTAATTTGCATAAAACTACACTTTATTGAGACTTTACGTGGACAAACTACTGGCTTAAGTACTTGCGACGACTAAAATGTGTATTTGCACACTTTTCGAACAATGCCAGTTTGTCCTACTTACGCCACTTTAGCATCTGACAGTGCCATATATCGGATACCACGATGTGCGAGGTGAAATTACGGGTGGCGCGGGTTCCATCGATTGCGCCGAAAACTACGCCGTATATCGGATCGCGCCCATTGTTTTTATTCAAATAAGAATGGGTCCGTCACACAAAAATAGAAAAACAGAGGATGTCTCCCTGTAGTTCTCCACTTTCAAGTAGTTAAATCTAATAGCAGATCTGTCAACCATACAATTAGCACCATTTATGATGCTGCAGATGCAGCTTCGGCCCAAGTGATCCTCAAACGCTACTTAAGTAGCTGTGGTCTTAAGAAGCAATAATGAGGCAGAAAACAATTTGTGTATTATAGTAAAAATATTTTTGTTGCAGTGCTTTCTGCAACATCACCAAATATACAATTTAACATACACTATAAATTAGTTTTCAATGGGTTTGCATTACAGTAGACCATAGGAATTTGCATTGACTTAGTGAACAAATTAAGTGAATAGTCTATTACAGAGCTTCTTGCCATATTGTGGTATTTTCACAACATTGCTCACTGTCCCTCACATAGCTTCCCCCTTAAGGTACAATTTCCTGGCAACCACTAATGCCCAACCCCTTCCATGACGCACAAACCTGACTTACGACACATAGATTTGTCCCACCTTTCTCAGGCACCAACCACAAGCCCCCCTCTCATCCCTGTCCCAGAAAGCCTCTGGGACATCTTGGACTGTATGAAATTATTTTTTTGCTGCAGCTACAAATGTTGTAGCTAACATGTTTCAGCTTTTAATAAACTGCCTGAGCTTAGTGGAAAGACATTTAAACACTCATTAGCAGAGCTAATAATTCACATACAGGATTAACAAGTACTACTACTTACTTACTTACTAGATAAGTTCTGTAAATAGGGATATACTGTAGATATCATGTACTAAGTGATGGGTGGGCATGCTTCTAAACTATGGAACCTGTCCGCCCAATGTCATGGCAAGTGGGCAGTGGACTCTATTTATCTACTGCCCACAGCTATCATTTTGCCTCTTGATGTTACACGACTAATCATGTGAGAACACGGCCCATCAATCACCCATAACAAATAAATATAACGGGCCACGGCTGCTTCTTAACTAGCGGTAAGTAGGTTTTCACGAGCAAGTCTGTACCTCAACAGTTTCAAAGCAGTATCTGCTGCTTAGTACATAAAGCCTATAAGCCTGTGACAATAAAACAGACTTCTAGGATATGTTCTCAGTCACTTTTAATAGTCTGTTTAACACAATGCTTAAAAGTCAGTGACATAGCTCTTGAAAGAAATGTAAAATGCATTAATAAAATGTCCATTATTCTTATTAAAAATCATGACAAACAACATAAATGAGAAGGCATTACCTTAATAGGTACTTAAAATAAAATTGCATATAAAGAAAAGTGATTTTTAAAAATATAAAAAGCGATAGTTTCTTAATAAAATGTATGAATCAATTTCTATGGCCTTCAAAATAAAAATGTATCACCTTACAATTTCAGTAGATACAATATGCTGAACAAATTTACAGAAGTGCAGATAAATATATAGAAGTTTAAAAAAATAAAATCTCACTCAGGCTATGAGGTATTATATTGTTAAGCAAATATATTTTGTCTTTACGTGAATTCCCTTGCCCTTCTACATTTGATTCAACACTTAATAACTCCAAAGGGCTAGATTATGAGTAGAGCTCAAATTAGCGCAGCGTTTACATTAATAAACTTTAGCAAGTAAGTATGCATCAAAGCACATCATTCTGTAATACAACTGACAATATGAAGTTTGCTTGCAATTCATTACAAAATTGAAGAAATAGGTTTAATATATTATTTATTATTTTAGGTAAAACAATAATAAAAAATAATATATATATATATATATATATATATATATATATATATATATATATATACTGTATATATATATATATATATACTGTATATATATATACATATATTTACACACACAGATAAATAGATAGATAGATAGATAGATAGATACTATATATATATATATATATATATATATATATATATATATATATATATATATATATATATATATATATAAATATATATTTGTAACCTACAAAAACATACTAGTCATGAGGAAGTAAAAGGGCTAAGTATATATAGTTTGCTTAGTACATTGCTGATTTCTTATTCAGAGAATCTTTTCACTCAGCATTTGTTTCTGGCAGAGAAAAGTTCATGTTAAGCCAAGCTTCACTTTTGGGAAAACAACATTGTTGCTTAGAATTTGATATACATCTTTAGCACAGCTAGAATTTTGCTTATCTGTTCATTGCAGATGCCACTTTTAAATTGTGATAATGAAGTTACTGGTTTACTTATGAAAGCTCCTATGGGTATATTCTCAATATATCAAACTTTGCTTTCCCATAAATCCGATCTTAATTAATAATTTCTCTGAATGATTAAGAAAGGATAAAAACACTCCAGAGTGCTCCTGGTAGTTGGAGAATAAATGTTGATAGAACAACTGCATGGTGGTCAGCAAAGTGTTTACATAATTTGAGATCTCCAGAGGATAAACTGAAATGAGAGACTTCTGCAAAAGGGCAAGACGTTAACTACAGAGCCTGCTGTCAAAGTCTCTGTAAAATAATGAATATTCACTGAGCCAATTTAAATTATATCTTTCTTTTGTCCATTTGACAGTCTCTATCTAATGAGCACAATGAAATAAATCATACATCAGAATATCAGTACTTTATACTTTATGACTGAAAAATGTCTTCCAAAAAAGACAGAAACCATAAATATCCCAGCAGATGATTTGTCTTAGTCAAAGCTCATCAATCAGGATTCATTTTATGATGGAAGAACAGCCAAAAACATGAACAAAATAGAAAGGCTCATTATTTGACAGAGTATGCCTCTTAAACATCACATACTAAAAACAATAAAATGTTATCCATGATATCAGGATAACTTTTAAAAGAATAATCCCTGTCTTTGACAAACTAGTTGAGCCCTTGCCTTATGGTGACTGTTTAAATGGTAGAAAAATCTAAAATGGTGTCTACTTTAGTGCCCTGTAATAGATTCTGTGTCATGCTCAGAGCAGCAGCATTAGGGGGTTGGAGCTCTGACGTAGAGGTGGCTTAAATTTCCTTTGTGAGTTAAAGGGAGCCAGTGAAATGTGTTTCTTGTGTATACTTAACCTTATATATATTTAACAGTTATAGTAATCAGCAGGAGACAAAGGACTTGAATGATGCACAGTAAGAGACACAGGACTTGGATGATATGTAGCAGGAGACACAAGACTTGGATGCTGCAAAGCAGGAGACACAGGACTTGGAATCTGCACAGCAGGAGACACAGAACACAGGATTTAGAATCTGCTGAGTTACATACAGGACACTGGATTTGGAATCTGCAGAGCTAAATAAAGGACACATTACTTGGAATCTGTAGTGCTGAATACATGACTCATAACTTGTAATCTGTATCACTTAACTCAAGATTTGGCAGAAGACACACGATTCGGAACAGTACCTACACTGGGGCCCTGGACAGAAGGAATGCCTTCACCGGAACCTTAGACAGGAGGAATGCCTGCAACAGGGCCTTGGACAGGTTTAGCAGTAGAAAGGTAAGACAAGACAAGGTCAGATGTACACTGGCAGAAATTATTAAGCACAAGACAAAAGAAAATTTAAGATTCAAGCCAGGGCTCAGAAAACCGGGAAGCAATCCGATCTTTCGACAAACAAAAAGGATAATCCAGATGAATGGTCTGAAGACTTTCCAGGTTTAGGAGCCAGAAAATCAACAACTCATCAGGATTCTGGTCAGAGGCACAAACATAGGGTGTAACACAGTGTCAGGGAAGGCAGTGGTCTTAAAGACAGCCTTAAATAGTCCAAGGCTGATTAGGTAACTGGCTGCAGCGGGCAGGCAGGTGGAGCCATAAAGCCAGCAAGTGCAGGCAGTATGACCCAGAAACTATCAGACCGATTAGCCCTCCAGTCGCTCAGAGGGTAAAGCCCCAAGACAGCAAAGAAAAGAGACCCAAGATGAATCCTAGGCACAGGTGTGACATTCTGCTACAGTGAACAAAAGGTTGAAAACACCTAGACATAACACCTAGACACCATTAGTGTATTGTATATGTGGGTTGGGCAGACAAACAACTTTATCTCTCTTGAGCTCACAAGAATGTGAGCGACTAGCAACAAGGATGTCTGACATTGGGCCAGTAATGGCTCCCTGGGGTGTCTGTCTCAGCACTGCAGTATGGGGCTTGGCTACTGGGTAGCAAGGAAGCAAGTCCCTTTAAGTAGTTGTGCTGGACAAAATTGTGTGTCTTTTGAATGGAGTTAGAGCAGAGGAAAGTGAGCCTTGTGATTGCTCTATGAAAGTACCTGGTATGTCAACGGGTTGCTACGACGTGGTTGCTACAACACGATTGATGGTTGCTACAACACGATTGATGGTTGCTACAACAGGATTGATGGTTGCTACAACACAATTGACCCTCTGCATTCTTTTTCTGGGACACGTCATGTCTGACGACTCTCATCTATTTTTTTCACACATCGCATCATTGTTATTGTGTCTTCCTTGTATCATTTTTGGCACCCTTTTTTCCTTTAAATTCCTTCCGGGATATCTTTCTCATTGCCCTAGTATTGAGTTTATCTTGTGTGTGTATTGTATTACTTCAATTGGATTTCTGGCTTGTGACCGGTTTCTTTCTCAACCATTATTTTGCCTGCTGATTCTGCTCTGTTTTAGCTTGTTTGTTTTTTACCTTGGATCTCCCTGTTTAAGTTTTTGGACATTAATTATGATCCTTTGTTTCCTGTCTGGTTTTATTCCTGGCCTGGTGACTTTGCCTTGACCTATCCAGTCATTTTCTGGTATTCAGCTATCAAGTAATAGCCCTTTGTGCTCAGCCATCTTTCTCCTGGGTCCTAGTGCTAATTGCCCCAAAGATATTTCTTTATCACTCCCCTTGACACAGGTATAAAGAAGACTACTGGTCAGGATTGCTTTGATAGAGAGCTATCTGAAGGGCATAACAGTACCCTGGGTGTAACCTCTATCACTGCACCAGCCGCTGATCCATGCTCATGGATAATGTATGGACAATTAAAAACTGTAAATTTAGTTAATCTGTTTTATTCCCTTTTATTTTATACCTGCAACTGTATTTGTGTTCCCTGTATTGTTACTCTTCCTATTAAACTCACATTTAATAATAACTCTTCTTGTCTGGTTGATTGTGAACTCACGTGATTAGAGAGACTGTATATTACTTTATATGATTAACATTGATTAAATTGGGTTTTATTTTTAATCTGTAAGGTTTGCATAACTAAAGGTTTTATTTTTAGATTAAATATTATTTTTGGGGTGGTATGGGCACAAAAATAATTCATTTTCAAAATTGTATTTATGTTTTGGCTCTATTATATTGTATGGCTATAAATGATAAGCCCTACGGTCATATTTCGAAATATTTTGGAATTTTGGACATCTTATCATTGCTTTATATCTGTTAATGGTTATACTGTATTGAAAGTATTGTGACTTTGGCACATACTTTGTTATTAAGGGCCAGATTATGAGTGGAGCGCTATTTAGCGCTTACGCTAGAAGTAAACTTTTTGCCTGCGTTGGGTTGCGCTCGTATTAAGAGTTGAAAGTAAAATGTTTGTGCACTCCCGCTAATCGGATGCACGCAAACAGCTTACTTTAAGTGAAATTTGAATATTGCGTGTGTAATAACCTATTTTCCCATAGAAGTCAAAGGAGAAAAAAAAAGTGGGGAAAAAATTAAACGCCCTACTTGTGCGCTATCCTGAACTAATTTTCTCATATGTGCTAACTTGATCGCATATTCTCATATGTGCTAACCCGACATAAAGATATCTCTATGTTAAAGCCCTTTTCCTGCCTTTTTTAACACCTGAGACCTCATATCTTTGAGCATTAATAACTTTTGTGTGAAATATTTTTGTGTAATTATTTTTATTAGATGGTGTTATTATAAGTTTAACTGTACTTTGTAATGTATTTTTGATGTGTTTTGTGCAACATTTTACTTTTACGAAGCAGTTAACCACTGCTCTGTTTTCACGGTAATCATTCTAGCATAAATCACGATCGTGTTTACTTTCAACTCGTAATACTAGCGTAATTTAACCTGCGCGCAATCATACTGTTTGTTTGCAAACATTTGCACTCCATTCATTATCTAACACTAAATGATTTGTGTCAATAAACATATATGAGCCACACAGATCAAACTTTAAACTGGTTAAAATAGTTTGTTATCGGAATTGTATTAAGTGCTGATGAAAATTCATAAAGGAGGGATTTAGACCAGTGTACCTGAAATATGGACAGAAGGTTAAAAATGCAAACAGAAACCCTATTGGACATAATGAAAAATAGCTTGACATGGGTTAGCAAAACCACTCTTTCTTCAGGTCTAACACTAAATCCCAAGTCAGGATATTACATAAGGATTATTAAAACTAAAATATTTTCAAAATGTGTAAAGGGTGTTCAAAGAGATGTGTTAAATGTTCTTAGGAAGCTCGTGACTCATGTCTATATTTTTGGGCCTGCCCTTAGGTTTAACAATACTGGTGTAAAATCCAATACAGGTTATTAAAACTGCGTAATATACACAATTCTATAGGTCCAACGCAAGTATTTGTTTTTAAAACTGGGGTTCCTGTTTCTCAGGTTTTTCTCCTGATTGATAAAATGTCTTACTGCAAACAGGCTGCCCTCCACATCAAGTCTGAAGGGGGCAATTCAAGATCAATTTATTTTTGAGCAATATGACGTAACTATGGTATAGGTTAATACATCCTTTTGAGCTAGATATTCAGAAGACACTAGTAGCCCAGTTTTTGCTAACAAAGACTATGGTAGGGACCTCTTTGAGAGGGGAATGGTCTCATTTGTAAGCTGCCAACTAATATACATGGGAATGTGCAAATGTCACTCTTTAAAACGAAATACAGTTACCAGATCCAAACTGATTAATTAATTAATGAATAAAAGGTTTACATTGCTGCAGTTATACATCTTCATTTTAAAATAAAATGTATACAAAAAATTATACAAGATGTGTTTTTCTTGTTCATGTAAAATGAGAGTTTTGAATTTTACTAGAATTGCTGCAAGCTGACAAGCAGATTTTCTCATTGTTGTTATCATCCAGTGTATAAACTATGTACAAACATAGCTTAGTCATCTCTATTTTAAGCTTTCAATAAAAAAGAAACTGGAAAAACACAACAAAACAGAAAAGAAATATGATAAATGTGCTTAAAGATAACACACTGGGGCCTATTTACCAATGTGCGAGCAAGAGGACATGATACGAAGTAACGTATCATGTCCACTGCACATCGCAGTACATTGATAAATGCCAACAGCATACGCTGTCGGCATTTATCATTGCACCAGCAGTTCTTGTGATGAAAAAAATAAAATGAAAAACCGAGGTGCTCTATCTTCAGGATTTCTTATACCACAACCGTGTTAGCTTCCTCTCCCCATAGCCTTCAGTGAGGGGCACTGTAAAAACACATAGCAGTTACTGCTTGCACGCTAACCTGACACTGTGTTAGACCAACTGCGCTAAACCCGAAGTGAGTTAAGAATACTTTACATTCCTATGTGCTTTTGTTTAAAAAAAAATAAAAAAATATTTCTCTATATTTATGGGAATATTTTGTAAAATATATCTATATCTCTATATGAACATATACATAGTAATATATATAGACTTTACACAACTGAGAGTACTAGGAATTGAACATATAAAGTCAAAAACGAGAGGGGGCAATGTTGACAAAATACTACTCCAGCATGAGTCACACAGGATCTATAGACTCAATACATTGTCCCCCAGAGGACTTAATGAGAAAATAGAATATGCTTGCTTTTTGTGATAATAAATATGTCTCAAGTAATATGTCATAGTAAAGCACTATACTTATTGGTTTGGCGGAAATGCTAGATATGAGGTCATAATATGTGGTAATACCTCTAATATGCAGTTTTAATAAAGGGCATATTGTTTAATCATGCTGTTTACATCATATATAAATGGATAGGTTTTTAATCGGTGTCACCTTTTAAGTGCATTATAGTACACATATGTATAATATTTAGCACCAGATAAATGCTATGGATTAGCTCCAGGTCCCTTTAAGACAAAGTAACAAGGGATGCACAATATTGTAACAGAAAAAGTATATAAACATCACTTGATGTGGTAACATCACACATCTGACGAAGCCTCTATTCCATCCCTGAAGGGGGCGAGGTGAAACGCGTAATGTTTGGATTGTAACTTGCAGCGTGGAGGGAGACGCTATTATGGTGGAGCTGCTCTGATTGTACTCGCACAGTGGAGTCATATCTACCACCTATGATAGCAAGTAAAGACCCACACTTGCAAACACAGGATAACTGAGGTATTGTGTAGCTGGATTCAGGCACTAACCCCAAAGAATGAAAAGATGAAGGTAAGCCGTGCGGTAATAAGTCTTGCAAGTTGGTAGACACTCTGACATCAGTGAGCATAATTACTCTGCTCAGCTGGGAAGTCGACATTGGTCCTGCTTGATATTTTTGGGACAGTATATACCTCTCATTACCGGAGCGTGTGTTTACACTTTAGTGCCAGGAAGCAAGGTGTTTAATGGGACTGTAATCTGTACAGCAATAACTGGAGTGTGTTTTTACACTATGTGCCCGGATTCTAACATGGACTGTTTCATTTCCGGTTTAGAAGCATGCTAGCATGTAGGGGGAAATGAATTTGTAATATATGTTATGTACAATCATCTGCTTTACCTTTTATCTGGTATATATATATATATATATATATATATATATATATATATATATATATATATATATATATATATATATATATATATATATATATATTTTATAGCTGAGGGCATACCCTGTGTTTTTCCCACCTCTTAATAAAACGATTGGTTCTTTTAAATATAAGTATATAGAACTCTGCTTAAAGTGGCAACTATTATTTTAGGGACTGCTGGCACGGAAACATCACAGTAGGAATTACATGTGTCTGAATGCACCCTACCCCATTAGCTCGTTTTATATATATATATATATATATATATATATATATATATATATATATATATATATATATATATATATATATATTTCCAATGTGTATCTGCACTCACAATTCAAGATAGTCAGCAACCAGGGTGCTTAGTCAAAATTTCAATAAGTATCCAGTATATATATATAAAGACCTTTTTTTCAGCTGAAGAAATTAGGAATGTGAAGTGTTTCAACGTATTTGACTGGGAAGTCCTCAAAAGTGTATATCAAATAACAATATCTGCACTCACTGGACTTGAGATACAAAAGTTTTATATAGTGATGTTTCGCAGCCAATAGCCCCTTCTTCAGGCCAAACAAACAGTGAAAAATACAAAAAATATATATCTAAATAAACCCCGCCCCAACAATAACATTGTGCCAAAAAGTGGTTACCATGGTGATTCATACAGGCCCATTTATCAAGCTCCGTATGGAGCTTGAAGGGCCGTGTTTCTGGCGAGTCTTCAGACTCGCCAGAAACACAACTTATGAAGCAGCGGTCTAAAGACTGCTGCTCCATAACCCTGTCTGTCTGCTCTGAGCAGGCGGACAGGAATCGCCGGAAATCAACCCGATCGAATATGATCGGGTTGATTGACACCTCCCTGCTGGCGGCCGATTGGCCGCGAGTCAGCAGGGGGCGGTGTTGCACTAGCAGCTCTTGTGAGCTGCTGGTGCAATGTTAAATGCGGAGAGCGTATTGCTCTCCGCATTTAGCGAGGTCTTGCGGACCTAAACTGCAGTGTCGGATCAGGTCCGCAAGACCTTTGATAAATTGGGGCCCCAGTATACACAGCATACATATCACGTCTTACAAATAAACTTTGAATTATGTGCAATCATTCTTCAGAACCCTTTATATAGATCCACTTTTCCCTGGCAGTTGATGTTTAAAGTGAGAGTACAAATCCACTTGGGACTTTTATATATATAATTTTTAGGTCGACAACAGGTCACTGCATTTTTTGTGCTTTTAAAATACCCAATATCTGCTGAGGTCATTACATGTGAGTGTGATTGTATTGTATCTTGTTTTATACTGTATATTATTTTATTAAAACCGTAAATACTATGTTGGATCCTTCAGTTATTTTTTAACATTTGAGGAAATTCATTTGTGAACACACTCCTGATTTAAAGGGACAGTAAACATTCAAAATAATGATATATAATTTGTGCCATCAAAGTGAAAGCAACTTGCTCCCGCTCTGATCTGGTAGTGGGAGCAAGCTAAATTCACTTCAATGGCGCGATAGGGCAGGCTGTGACTAGACAGCATGCCCACAAAGCGCATTTGAAAAACAAGACCCGCTCAGTAGAACCTTGAACGGTGTCCAACATTTTCAAAGTGAACATTTTATAAGTGAGGCATTAATTTTTAAGAATTATACAAGAATTACACTCAATACTCTCCACACTGCTGGTTACTAACTTTCAAACTGCCTACTGACATCTGCTAAGGAATGCTGATTTAACCTACTGTCTCTTCTGCTTTCAGGTACGTGAACTCAGGCCCTGCACTGATATCTTGCTATTCCCTGCATTTCTGTCATTTTACAACAAATCCCTCTTTTTGGTACGTGAACTCAGGCCCTGCACTGATATCTTGCTATTCCCTGCATTTCTGTCATTTTACAACAAATCCCTCTTTTTGGTACGTGAACTCAGGCCCTGCACTGATATCTTGCTATTCCCTGCATTTCTGTCATTTTACAACAAATCCCTCTTTTTGGTACGTGAACTCAGGCCCTGCACTGATATCTTGCTATTCCCTGCATTTCTGTCATTTTACAACAAATCCCTCTTTTTGGTACGTGAACTCAGGCCCTGCACTGATATCTTGCTATTCCCTGCATTTCTGTCATTTTACAACAAATCCCTCTTTTTGGTACGTGAACTCAGGCCCTGCACTGATATCTTGCTATTCCCTGCATTTCTGTCATTTTACAACAAATCCCTCTTTTTGGTACGTGAACTCAGGCCCTGCACTGATATCTTGCTATTCCCTGCATTTCTGTCATTTTACAACAAATCCCTCTTTTTGGTACGTGAACTCAGGCCCTGCACTGATATCTTGCTATTCCCTGCATTTCTGTCATTTTACAACAAATCCCTCTTTTTGGTACGTGAACTCAGGCCCTGCACTGATATCTTGCTATTCCCTGCATTTCTGTCATTTTACAACAAATCCCTCTTTTTGGTACGTGAACTCAGGCCCTGCACTGATATCTTGCTATTCCCTGCATTTCTGTCATTTTACAACAAATCCCTCTTTTTGGTACGTGAACTCAGGCCCTGCACTGATATCTTGCTATTCCCTGCATTTCTGTCATTTCACAACAAATCCCTCTGTGTTTGAGCAATTGAATTTAGTCTGTTAAAATAAAGTCCTGCATTTTTTTTTTTTAAATGATTTTTCCCAATGTCTCAATTCTAATGTCTAGTTAATTGCCATGTGATGCTCACTCCTTATCAATACTTGCTATAACTCTAAAATTTATAGTTTTCTTATGTCACAGTTTTAACCCCCTCCAAATTTTATTGTCTGTTTACCTAACTCATCTCACCCTGACCAGACTCTAACATTCCAATTGGCCTTACCAACTGTCTTTGATTAGCAATTAAGTAAATTTAGTGGACTCAGCTGACTGCCCTACCTGTATATATTTCAGACTAGTTAGGGGATGTGCATTGCACAGGGGTTTGTGCATTGGTAACAGGGCTGTGTACTTTTTAACAATAGCATATGTTCACATTTTCCAAGTGAACATTTTATAAGTGAGGCATTAATTTTTAAGAATTATACAAGAATTACACAAGGATTGGGCAAGGGGCAAGACACAAGGCAAGTACTCTTGTATTACTATGTTTTATTTATATCATTGTATCCTCTTGCAAGTGCTGCTGTAACACTGTGTCTTATGTGTTTACTTGGTTCCCACTTTCAGAATAATGCTCAATATCTTCATATTCCTTTTTGCTACCTCTTGTCTCTACAACAAACTACATTACTCAGTTACTCCTTCTCCCTCTCCACCTGCACTGTTCATTAGCCCATCTCTCTTATACTCACCTTACTTTTGTACTCATGAACTCTACTTATTCCTAAATACTCTCTCTCCCCCCTGCACTTCAGTTAAACAACAGTCTCATTACTGCAAATCTGCTTCTCATCTCATGTCACTCTCCCTCTTGCTCATACTAGCTGCTGGCGACATCTCCCCTAATCCTGGTCCCTCACAACCTCCTAACCTTTCACATCCTTGTGTGCCTTTCAATTGACTTCAAAAACTAAACTCTGGTAACCTTAATCGCATTCCTCTTACATCTAAAACCCCCTCCCCCTTCATTTGTGCACTCTGGAACTCTCGCTCTGTTTGCAACAAGCTAACTTCTATCCATGATCTCTTCATCTCCCACTCTCTTAACCTTCTGGCTCTTACAGAAACCTGGCTCTCTGCTTCAGACACAGCATCCACTGCTGCACTGTCACATGGGGGTCTCCATTTCAGCCACACTCCTAGGTCTGGCAATAGACAAGGAGGTGGTGTCGGTATTTTACTTTCCTCTCGTTGCACCTTCCAACAAATACAGCCCTTCTCTTCACTCACATTTTCTTCATTTGAAGCACACATGATTCGGTTATTCTCTCCCCTCTCTATACGTGTTGCAGTCATATACCGCCCCCCTGGCTCCCCAACTCAATTTTTAGATCACTTTGCTGCCTGGCTTCCTTATTTCCTTTCCTCAGACACCCCTGCCCTCATTCTTGGCGACTTCAACATCCCCATTAACAATCCCACTGCCTCATCTGCTAAACAACTTCTGCAACTCACTTCCTCTTTCGGTCTGTCACAATGGACTGATTCTCCCACTCACAAAGACGGTCACTCCCTTGACCTGATGTTTAGCTATCGATGCACTCTCTCAAACTTCTCAAACTCCCCTTTTCCTCTTTCTGACCACCATCTCCTTACCTGCAACATATCATCCCTTCCTACAACTCTCCCACCTTCTACTCCTCACACCAAACTTCACAGAAGCATTAGGTCTTTAGATCAGCAACAACTTGCTAATTCCCTTCAACCGCTCCTCTCAACCTTCTCCTCCTTTTCCTGCCCTGAACAATCTATCTGCCACTATAATTCCACCCTTATATCCGTCCTTGACAATCTCGCCCCTCTTACCACTGCTAGGAAATCACACACTCATCCCCAGCCCTGGCATACTCCTCTGACACGGTACCTACGCAGATGTTCCCGTACTGCTGAACGGCATTGGAGTTCAGCTGATTTTCTTCATTACAAATTCATCTTGAACTCCTACTACTCTGCCCTTAATCTCCACAAGCAACACTACTTCTCTACTCTTATCTCTAATCTTTCTTCAAATCCAAAACGTCTGTTCTCCACTTTCAATAGTCTCCTCCGCCCTCCCCCACTTCCTAATACAACTTCTCTGTCAGCTCAAGACTTTGCCAGTCACTTCATTAACAAAATTGATTCCATCAGACATGAAATCAGCTCTCAACACAATTCCATTCTCTCCCCCCCTCAAATACTCTCACTCAACCACAACCCTCATAACCTGAAACTTAGTTCATTCTCCCCTGTTACTGAGGACGAAGTTTCAGCACTTATACTGCGCTCTCAACTCACTACCTGTCCCCTTGACCCTATCCCCTCACAGCTGCTCCCCTCTCTCTCTGATACCCTTACCCCTATACTAACACACATTTTCAACCTCTCCCTCAGCACTGGTACATTTCCCTCATCATTGAAACATGCACTGGTCACACCTATCCTCAAAAAACCTTCCCTTGATCCTACCTCCCCATCCAACTACCGCCCAATTTCCCTCCTCCCTCTTGCTTCAAAGCTTCTCGAAAAACTAGTATATGCACGCCTATCCCATTTCCTTACGTTAAACTCCCTTCTTGACCCGCTGCAATCTGGATTTCGTCCCTATCACTCCACAGAGACAGCTATTGTTAAGGTCACCAACGACCTACTTACAGCTAAATCAAAAGGCCACTTCTCTCTGCTTATCCTCCTTGATCTGTCCGCAGCCTTTGACACTGTTGACCACCCTCTTTTGCTCCAAACCCTCCAATCCTTCGGCATCTGTGACACAGCCCTTTCGTGGCTCTCTTCCTACCTTTCAAACCGTACCTTCAGTGTAGCCTTCTCTGGGGCCTCCTCTGCCCCGTCACCCCTTTCTGTCGGAGTACCGCAAGGCTCTGTCCTCGGTCCCCTTCTCTTCTCAATCTATACGTCATCACTAGGTTCCCTTATTAAGTCCCACAGTTTCCAATATCATCTGTATGCCGATGACACCCAAATCTACTTCTCTGCACCAGAACTATCTCCTTCCTTGCTAACCCGTGTCACTAACTGTCTTTCTCACATCTCTTCCTGGATGTCCTCTCACTACCTCAAGCTAAATCTCTCCAAAACTGAGCTCCTCATTTTCCCCCCTTCTTCCAAAATCTCCACCACCAATATCTCTATAACTGTCGACAACTCCATCATTACCCCTACCCCGCATGCCCGATGTCTCGGGGTCACATTTGACTCAAATCTTTCCTTCACTCCTCACATTCAGTCCTTGGCTACAGCCTGCCGCTTCCACCTTAAAAACATCTCTAAAATTAGACACTTCCTTACACAAGACACAACTAAGATTCTAATCCACTCTCTCATTCTTTCCCGCCTTGATTACTGCAACTCTGTCCTCTCTGGTCTCCCCTCCTACCGCCTAGCTCCTTTACAATCCATAATCAATGCCTCTGCCAGACTCATCTTCCTTACACGTCGCTCTTCATCTGCTGCGCCTCTCTGCCAATCCCTTCACTGGCTTCCTCTTGCCTCTAGGATCAAACACAAAACTCTCACTCTTACATACAAAGCCCTCAACTGCACTGCTCCCCGCTACATCTCAGACCTTGTCTCCAGATACTCTCCCTCCCGTCCCCTTCGCTCTGCTCATGACCTCCTACTCTCCTCCTCTCTTGTCACCTCATCACACTCCCGTTTACAGGACTTCTCCAGACTGGCTCCCATCTTATGGAACTCTCTGCCTCGCTCCACAAGACTCTCTTCTAGTTTTAAAAGCTTCAAGTGCTCCCTAAAGACTCTACTGTTCAGGGACGCATACAACCTACGCTAACCTTTCCTAATACCAGTTCCTCTCCTCCACTGCAATCCCCTGAACCCTCTTAGCATGTAAGCCTAAAAGTCCAGCTGTCTGTAGATCACCTTCTTAAGAGCTGACTACAACAGTGCAACTCTTGGCAGGGCCCTCTACCCTATAATTGTTTTGTTGTACTCCCCCTTTGTTTATAGCGCTGCGGAATCTGTTGGCGCTCTACAAATAACCGATAATAATAATAATAATAATAATAACTTTGGGATAAAAAATCAGGAAATGCTTTAGATGTATACAGGTGCCGCTAAGATAATGCTATATAATTCTGCACTATTTGCAGAATTATATATAATTATTTTAAATGTTTACTGTCCCTTTAAGAAGGAAGTGGTGCTTTCCATTCAAGATTGTGGAGGTAGCCGGTGTGATATTTAATATCCTGTCCCTAGACGTTCTTCTTACCTCATAGGATTGAGGTTGGTTTCTGTGAGTATGTTATTAGCACATTTTCATCTGTGGAAATAGCACATTTCTGGCTAGATTACGAGTTGTGCGTTAGGGTTAAAAAGCAGCGTTGAGAGGTCCCAACGCTGCTTTTTAACGCCCGCTGGTATTACGAGTCTTGAAATGACAGGCTCACTGCTCACTTTTTTGGCCAGACTCGGAAATACCGCAAATCCACTTATGTCCATTGCGTATCCTATATTTTCAATGGGACTTGCATAACGCCGGTATTACGAGTCTAACCAAAAGTGAGCGGTAGACCCTCTCCTGTCAAGCCTGGTACCGAATTTTAAAGTCAGTAGTTAAGAGTTTTACACTACAACGCTGTAGCATAAAACTCTTAACTAAAGTGCTAAAAAGTACACTAACACCCATAAACTACCTATTAACCCCTAAACCGAGGCCCGCCACATTGCAAACACTAAAATACAATTTTTATCCCCTAATCTGCGGAACCGGACATCGCCGCCACTATAATAAATATATTAACCCTTAAATCGCCGCACTCCTGCATCGCAAACACTAGTTAAATATTATTAACCCCTAATCTGCCGGCCCTAACATCACCGACACCTACCTACATTTATTAACCACTAATCTGCCTACCCCAACGTCGCTGCCACTATATTAAATGTATTAACCCCTAAATCTAAGTCTAACCCTAACCCCCCCTAACTTAAATATAATTACAATAAATCTAAATAAAATTACTATAATTAGCTAAATTATTCCTATTTAAAACTAAATACTTACCGATAAAATAAACCCTAAGCTAGCTACAATATAACTAATAGTTACATTGTAGCTATCTTAGGGTTTATTTTTATTTTACAGGCAACTTTGTATTTATTTTAACTAGATAGAATAGTTATTAAATTTTTATTAACTATTTAATAACTACCTAGTTAAAATAAAGACAAATTTACATGTAAAATAAAACCTAACCTAAGTTACAATTACACCTAACACTACACTATAATTAAATTAATTACCTAAATTAAATACAATTAATTACAATTTAAAAAAATTATCTAAAGTACCAAAAAACACTAAAATACAGAAAATAATAAAATAATTACAAGATTTTTAAACTAATTACACCTTATCTAATCCCCCAAACAAAATAAAAAAGCCCCCCAAAATAAAAAAAAAACCCTACACTACACTAAATTACAAATAGCCCTTAAAAAAGGCCTTTTGTGGGGCATTGCCCCAAAGTAATCAGCTCTTTTACCCTACATTAAAACCCACCACCCACACAACCAACCCTACTCTAAAACCCACCCAATCCCCCCTTAAAAAACCTAACACTAACCCCTTGAAGATCACCCTACCGTGAGACGTCTTCACCCAACCGGGCAGAAGTGGTCCTCCAGACGGGCAGCAGTCTTCATCCAAGCCAGGCAGAAGAGGTCCTCCAGATGGGCAAAAGTCTTCATCCAGATGGCATCTTCTATCTTCATCCATCCGGCGTGGAGCGTGTCCATCTTCAAGACATCCAACGTGTAGCATCCTCTTCTTTCTTCGTCCGATGACTGAATGAAGGTTCCTTTAAATGACGTCATCCAAGATGGTGTCCCTTCAATTCCGATTGGCTGATAGAATTAAGGTAGAAAAAATCCTATTGGCTGATCTAATCAGCCAATAGGATTGAACTTAAATCCTATTGGCTGATCCAATCAGCCAATAGGATTGAGCTGGCATTCTATTGGCTGTTAAAATCAGCCAATAGAATGTGAGCTCAATCCTATTGGCTGATTGCATCAGCCAATAGGATTTTTTCTACCTTAATTCCAAATGGCTGATAGAATTCTATCAGCCAATCGGAATTGAAGGGGCGCCATCTTGGATGACGTCATTTAAAGGAACCTTCATTCAGTCGTCGGAAGAAGAAAGAAGAGGATGCTCCACTTCGGATGTCTTGAAGATGGACCCGCTCCGCGCTGGATGGATGAAGATAGAAGATGTCATCTGGATGAAGACTTTTGCCCGTTTGGAGAACCATTTCTGCCTGGTTGGGTGAAGACGTCTCACGGTAGGGTGATCTTCAAGGGGTTAGGTTTTTTTAAGGGGGGATTGGGTGGGTGGTGGGTTTTAATGTTGGGGGGGTATTTGTATTTTTTTTACAGGTAAAAGAGCTGATTACTTTGGGGCAATGCCCCGCAAAAGGCCCTTTTAAGGGCTATTTGTAATTTAGTGTAGTGTAGGGCTTTTTTTTATTTTGGGGGGCTTTTTTATTTTGTTAGGGGTATAGATTAGGTGTAATTAGTTTAAAAATCTTGTAATTATTTTATTATTTTCTGTAATTTAGTGGGGGGGGGGTTGTACTTTAGATAATTTTTTAAATTGTAATTAATTGTATTTAGTTTAGGTAATTTATTTAATTATAGTGTAGTGTTAGGTGTAATTGTAACTTAGTTTAGGTTTTATTTTACAGGTAAATTTGTCTTTATTTTAACTAGGAAATTATTAAATTGTTAATAACTATTTAATAACTATTGTACCTAGTTAAAATAAATACAAAGTTGCCTGTAAATAAAAATAAACGCTAAGATAGCTACAATGTAACTATTAGTTATATTGTAGCTATCTTAGGGTTTATTTTATAGGTAAGTATTTAGTTTTAAATAGGAATAATTTAGTGAATTGTGTTAATTTTATTTAGATTTATTTAAATTAAATTTAAGTTAGGGGGAGTTAGGGTTAGACTTAGATTTAGGGGTTAATAACTTTATTATAGTGGTGGGGACGTTGGGGGCGGCAGATTAGGGGTTAATAAATGTAGTTAGGTTGCTGCGACATTGGGGGCGGCAGATTAGGGGTTAATAAATATAATGTAGGGTTCGGCGATGTTGGGGGCAGCAAATTAGGGGTTCATTAGTATAATGTAGGTGGCGGTGATGTCGGGGGCGGCAGATTAGGGGTTAATAAGTGTAATATTAGGAGTGTTTAGACTCGGGGTTCAGGTTAGGGTGTTAGGTGTAGACATAAAAAGTATTTCCCCATAGGAATCAATGGGGCTGTGTTAGAAGCTGAACGCTGCTTTTTTGCAAGCGTTAGGTTTTTTCCAGCCGGCTCTCCCCCATTGATTCCTATGGGGAAATCGTGCACGAGCACGTTTTACCTGCTCACCACTACCGTAAGCAGCGCTGGTATTGAGGTGAGATGTGGAGCTAAATTTTGCTCTTCGCTCACTTTTTTGCGGTTAATGCCGGGTTTCTAAAAACCCATAATACCAGAGTTGTCTGCAAGTGAGCAGTGAGCATAAACTGCTCGTTAGCACCGCACCCCTGTTAACCCAAAATTCTAGGTGTTCATTTGGAAAGAAGTGTTGTTACATATATGGACACTTTGTTTCACTTAATGGATCAATAAAGATTTGCTGATATTATTTGTCTATGTAAAATTCATTAAGTTTTGTTAGATACTTTATTATTCAGATTCGGCTGTATTTTTACTTAAATCTTTTTTTGGTTGTTTGGTACAATTTATTGTCACAATAAATTGCACCTGATGTTTGAAAATCCAGTGAGTGCGGATCTATTCCTTCACTATTGATACCTCTGTTCCTGACACCCTGGCTAATTTTGAGAAAGTGAGAGTTCGAACTTTATATATATATATATATATATATATATATATATATATATATATATATATATATATATATATATATATATATTTGTCTATGTAAGTGTATACAGAATCACTGAAAAAGGATCACCCCCTCCTAAAATTACTTGTAGACTCAATCAGGTGTAGCTAATCACTTTCTCAATGGCACACACAAAGCCATTCGACCTTCAACTGTGATCAGCTGTGGGAATATTGATTAGCTCAGCATGAAAAGAGCTTTCCTGGAGCATCTCAGTTCCTGGTAGTGCAACTCAAGGAAACAATCTACTCTAGGTGGCAAGGCACTGTCAAAAGATCTCTTGAATAATGTTGTGGACAGGCACAAGTAAGCAGATGGATACAAGAAAACATCAAAGGCTTTATCAATGCCTAGAAGCCCATTGAAGTCTATTATTAATAAGTGGAAGGCATTTGGTACAACACAGACCCTCTCTGGGTCCAGACGCTGCTCCAAACTGAATGAAAGAGCCATGAGGAAACTGGTCAGAGAGGCTACCAAGAGGCCCACAGCAAATCTGAAGTAGTTGCAGGAATTTATGACAAAGAGCTCACTGTGTGCATGTGACAATAATATCACAAATTCTCTACAAATGTGACTTGTATGGGAGGGTTGCAAGAACAAAGTCACTCCTCAATAAAGGCCACATGCAGTCATGACTGAGCTTTGCCATAACACACCTATGGGATTCTGAGGCCACATGGAAAAAGGTGTTATGGTCAGATGAGACTAAAATTGAATTTTTTTGGCCACAACACCAAACAATATGTCTGGAGGAAACCCAATACAGCTTACCATCCAAATAACACCATACCTACAGTAAAGCATGGAGGTGGTAATATCCTGTTATCGGTGTGTTTCTCTGCAGCAGAAACTTGAGCACTTGTCGGGAAAGAAATAATAATGGATGGGGCAAAATACCGTCCAATTCTTGAGGAAAATCTGCTGCCCTCTGCAGAAAGTTGTCAATGGGAAGAAGGTTTACCTTTCAATATGACAATGACCCAAAGTACACAGCAAAAATGACCACACAGTGGTTAAAGGAGAAAAAGGTGAATGTCCTTGCATGACCTAGTCAGAGCCCAGACTTAAACCCCATTGAATATCTGTGGCATGACTTGAAGACTACAGTCCACACCATCAAATGTAACGGAACTGTAGCAGTTCTGCAAAGAAGAGTGGGCAAATATTGCACAGTCTAGATGTGCAAAGTTAGTAGAGACATATCCCAACAGACTAAAGGCTGTAATTAAAGCAAAAGGTGGTTCAACAAATTACTGACAGAAAGGGGTGATCCTTTTTCCAACTCAGTGATTCTGTTTTTGAATTGTCTTTATCTTTGCCTGACATGTTGGTGTTATATATTTCACTGTAAATACATATATACACATATAAATACATAAATGCATATGTACACACACATGTTAACATATATATATATATATATATATATATATATATATATATATATATATATATATATATATATATATATATATATATATATATATATATAAATACATACTTACATACATAAATACATGTAAACATTTAGACATGTATATGTATGTATATCTATGTTAAAGACCTTTGCATGCCTTTTTTTTTTTTTATCTTTATTTATAACAAGAAATATACAATGAGTATTATACACAGCTTGGTACTTATTGTACAACAGCATAGGCCTATGTCATATAGATGTGTCTGAATAACAAAGCTTAACATAGCATACCTAATCCATTTCCATAAACAAAGAACATAATAAGTCTAATATTTTATACCTCATATAAATATATCTTGTTACGTTTTATAATAAAGCAACACCTTGCACATATACAAAACAACAACACAAAAAACCCCCCAAAAAAACCAGCAAAACAACAAAACCCCCACTCTCTCCTGTCCCCCTCACCCCGCAGCTCTCCTCACTCACTCTCCTCTGCCCAATATTCAGGAAAATGTCCAACATATATATTTGTTTGAACAAATGCCGAATTGCAAAATGGTTTAATCAATTTCTTTTGGCATAATATTGGTAACGATAAGATGAACGTTTGCCATTTCTTAAAAAAGGGGGCCAGATGCTACTCATCCAGATATGATAAATTAAATTGCTCGGGAAACATTTGAGCTCCACACACAATTTTTGCCAAGATACTATAACATTTTTAAAAATAAATGAATAGAATATATTTGAAGGAAGTGAAGTCAAGGGGCAATGAAGTAGCGCCTTCAATTGGAAGGGTGCCACCAATTGAGATTCCCAAATGATGTAGAAACCTGGTCTTTTTCAGTTATCCAATCTAATGCAAATCTTGCAGAAGTGACTAGATTATAGGCTTGAATATTGGGGAGAGCTAGGCCTGCGGTCAATTTAGAGTTCATAAGTCTATGGCAGGCAATCCGTGGTTTGGATCCTTTCCACAGGAATCTGGAACAAGATCTATTATATTTAAGAATATCTCTCTTGAGTATAAGAATCTGAATATTTTGGAAAATGTATAAAAGTTTGGGAAAGATAATTGTTTTGATCATAGCAACACGCGCTGATAGCGAAATGGGCAGAGATGTCCATTCCTCTAGCTTTTTTTACAGTGTTCCAAACAAGGAGCATAATTTAATTTATACCAATCTTCAGGGTTTTTAGATAATCTAAGACCTAAATATGTAATTTGGGCTACTTCAGAAAAGGGATGGTTAATCTGTTGGATGATGTTCTGCAGTATTGGCAGTGTATTCCTGAGATCCAACAAAAATAGTAACAGGTCATCTGCGTATAATAGCAGGACCAGTTTGTCTCTGCATGCCTTTTTTTTCTAACACCTAAAGTGTTTTGTGACACTTTTACAGTTAACCAGAGATCTGAGGTTGCGGTAATCATTCTAGCTCTTATTGTGATTGCACTCAAGCGTTCGCATTTACTTTCAACTTGCGCTACCTCTGATGTGAACAAACAACCAGCGATAAACCCGATATCGCTTGTGCTTAACTGTTAACACTCCACTCATAGGCATGTATTTATCAAGCCGTCAACCGCAAATACGCTGGAATTCCTCAGCGTATTTGTGGTGAGCCTGATTTGCCTTAGTTATTAAAGCCTACAGACCGGCAAAAGTAGAATTTAGTGACGTAACATATAATCCGCCGGACTCAGTCCAACACAGATCGATGCTTACATCATTACAGATGTTCCGAACGCAAGTTCGGCACTATCTGACTACTTTTGCTAGATATCAAAAGTCTACCAGGTACGCTCGGCACTATTCCGGCCCAGCGTACCTGGTTTTCAATCCACCGCCCTGGAGGCGGCGGATGCCATAGGAATCAATGGGAGTCTGAAAGCAGCGAAAGCTTATGTTCGCTGCTGCCCGATATCCGATTGATTCCTATGGGAACGTTTACACCTAACACCCTAACATGTACCCCGAGTCTAAACACCCCTAATCTGCCCCCCCTACCCTGCCGCCACCTACATTATACTTATTAACCCCTAATCTGCCCCCTTACACCACCGCCACTATGTTACATTTATTAACCCCTAATCTGCCCCCCCTACACCGCCACCACTATATTAAATGTATTAACCCCTAAACCTAAGTCTAACCCTAACCCTAACACCCCCTAACTTAAATATAATTTAAATAAATCTAAATAAATATTACTAGCATTAAATAAATTATTCATATTTAAAACTAAATACCTATAAAATAAACCCTGTCGCCTAGATTTGGAGTTTTGCGTTAGAAGGGGTGCGTTAGCTACGCGTGCTTTTTTCTGGCTGCACCTTTTAAATACCGCTGGTATTTAGAGTTCACAGAAGGGCTGCGTTAGGCTCCAAAAAGGGAGCGTAGAGCATAATTTACCGCCACTGCAACTCTCAATACCAGCGGTGCTTACGGACGCGGCCATCTTAAAAAACGTGCTCGTGCACGATTCCCCCATAGGAAACAATGGGGCATTTTGAGCCGAAAAAAAACCTAACACCTGCAAAAAAGCAGCGTTCAGCTCCTAACGCAGCCTCATTGTTTCCTATGGGGAAACACTTCCTATGTCTGCACCTAATACCCTAACATGTACCCCGAGTCTAAACACCCCTAACCTTACACTTATTAACCCCTAATCTGCCGCCCCTGCTATCGCTGACACCTGCATATTTTTTTAACCCCTAATCTGCCGCTCCGTACACCGCCGCAACCTACGTTATCCCTATGTACCCCTAATCTGCTGCCCCTAACACCGCCGACCCCTATATTATATTTATTAACCCCTAATCTGCCCCCCACAACGTCGCCGCCAGCTACCTACAATAATTAACCCCTAATCTTCTGACCGGACCTCACCGCTACTATAATAAATGTATTAACCCCTAATCCGCCTCACTCCCGCCTCAATAACCCTATAATAAATATTATTAACCCCTAATCTGTCCTCCCTAACATTGCCGACACCTAACTTCAATTATTAACCCATAATCTGCCGACCGGACCTCACCGCTACTATAATAAATGTATTAACCCCTAAAGCTAAGTCTAACCCTAACCCTAACACCCCCCTAAGTTAAATATAATTTTTATCTAACGAAATAAATTAACTCTTATTAAATAAATTATTCCTATTTAAAGCTAAATACTTACCTGTAAAATAAACCCTAATATAGCTATAATATAACGAATAATTATATTGTAGCTATTTTAGGATTTATATTTATTTTACAGGCAACTTTGTATTTATTTTAACCAGGTACAATAGCTGCTAATAATTCTGTTTAGAATTTTAGAATTTTAGATAGCCACTCATTTATAATTTAATCAGATTTAAATTGTAGATTTTATAATTGTAGATTTTATATATGTATTTAGATTAACTCATCGCACATTCTTGAGGTCATATAGATTGTTATATATATATATATATATATATATTTTTTTTTTTACTGATGCCGGCATCTTTTTCTAGGAGTCATTTGTTAGAATCAATTTTAAAATGCAATTAACATTGTTATAATAAATATTTATTTATTTGAACACATATATCCGATCAACTTTTTTTTGGCAACTTTGATACGCTATTTTAAATTAATTGGATCCTTTTAACATTACTCTATGTTTTTATCATCTACCTTTTTACATATATCAACATATTTTTATCCACATTTTTTCCACTTTTTATCCATATTCCTTATGTACTATCTCATATGAGTTTTTATCAGATATTTCGGCTCTCAGCTATTCGTTAGCGCTATCCCTCTTCCACACTTTCTCCTGAACCAAGAGTGCACTTTATGAGGTTAGCACACTCTATTTTGGGATTAGCTAGGAGAGCAACAGTGTAGTATCCCTAATCACACTCTACATTCATAGTTTGTATTTAACCTCAGATTAGGAGATCCACCTATTTTCTATCATTTAAGATAATATTTAAATCACATATTCTTTTGTATTTTCTTCACTTTATCACGCAATTATTCACAGTATTGTCATATACACTTATTCATTTGTATATACACATTGTATTTTTCCTTTAAGTATTTATTATCATTAATTTTATTAATATTTGTTACACATTAATTCTAACTGTCACACTAGATATTTCACATCACACAATAATTTTAGTAATAAGAAGATATTTCACATCACATAATAATTTTAGTAATAAGAAGGTTTACTCCTTCCAATTGATCCATTTTTTTGGATTTATATAATAAGTTCTATATTAAGATATATACACACAAAAATGGACATATTCTCTCATAGAGATAAGATCCTCAATGAGATTGCTAGGAATGATAATACAGACATCGAATACAATAATGAAGGGAATGATATGGAAAATATCCATATAGATTTGGAAAACACTCTCTCCAAAGAAATAAAACATACTTTGGAAATTAAATATATGCAAAATTATTTAGATTCAAATATGGTGCCAAGAGGTCTCAGATTAAAAAAAGATTGTACATTCACACTACCAGAACAATTAAAAACAGAATGGTTTGAAGTATTAGAAAATGCCTCTTTAAACCTTATGAAAATTGTAGTTAAAGCGAGAAATATACAACTTTCAGATGTAAAAAAAGACATTGAAACTATAAAAAATAAAATGAATAGCATAGAACACAACGAGGAACACAAGAATACACAAATTGAAATAATAAGGAGAATCTCTGAACTTAAAAGTAACATTACCTTACAGAAAAAATCTAAATTCCAAAGAGATACAACAGATTATAAGACAAATGAAAATGACAGTAATAGCAATTCCAAACAAATTACTATAGATAGGAATATGGAGGAAATTAATATTGATAACCCTACCACAGATAACTCTAGAAGAGAAATAGCACATTTATTTAGCAAAAAGAAAAATATGAATAAAGACAAAGAAAATGCACCCAATTTTACAAATAATAAGCACAAAACTAATTTTCAGAATCATAATAGAATTGAAGAAGTGAATAAACAGTTTAATAAGAGAAAAGAAAATCATCACAATAATGATAATGAATATCAGAACATAGACTCTGAAAACTGGCCAAAAACATCAGAAATACAAATAATAGTTGGTATACAAGAAGAGAACAATATATACCACAAAGGAGAGGATATAATCAATATAATAATGAGAGAGGTTATGGTAACACATATAACCAAAGAAATTACCAAAATTGGTACCCCAATAGTCATCAAAACTGGCACCAACACAGATATCAAAATAGACAACAGAACCATGAAAACTCAGACAAAGAATATTACAGTCATCAACGCAATTATTACAATAACAGGTACAATGATAATGGACACAATAATAGACAAAATGACAACGGATTCAGAAATCAATCAAACCATTCATATAATACGTATAGAGAACACCCCAAACACTCCTATAACGAACAACAAAACTGGAGAATACCCCTACAAAATAGATACACACCACTACAAGCACAACAGAGTCCTGCGAGAACCCATCAATTCAGGAAACAACTAAATTCAAACATACAAGAAGATAACACACAGACAAAACATTTTTTAGAGGATGCCCCCGTAAAAGCGGGGCCCTCAAGAGATTATCCAGGAGCTATAACATCACAAAGAAACACACAAGGAAAAAGAAGATTAGAGGTAGAAGAGGGAGAGGAACCTCTAAACAAATCACAAAGGAGATAGAAAGCAAAAAGACAGTTGGAATATTTAATTTAAGTAAGGTGATTTTAACTAAAGAACAAGAGAAAGTATTAGGAAAAGGCCTCACATTTGCACCATCATGCAGACTTAATAAATTTGAGACCCTAATTAATATCAACCAGTACATCAGAAAACTCACATTAAAAAGATACTTTCTAAAAAATCCCATACAACATAGAGACACACAAAACAGTTATATCCATACAGACCTGAAGGCGAAATCTGATTTCTTTCCCATACAGGAGAAAAGTGAACACATAAAACTATTTGAGGAGAACATCAAGAAAGATTTAGAAATACTCGATCAAAGTAAACCTTTTAAAAATAATATGAGCAAAAAAGAGAATGAAACACTTAAGGAATTACAAAATAACACTGATATAGTAGTGAAACCGGCAGATAAGGGTGGGGGGATTGTCTTAATGGACACAAACTATTATATTCAAGAAGCAAATAGGATCCTGCAAGATAAGACTACTTACACCAAACTTAAGCAGAATCCATTAAAGCAAAAGGAATTAAAATTAGGAACATTACTCAAAGAGGCTAAGAAAGAGGGCATAATTAATTAATCAGAATTTAACTTTTTAAATACAACATATCCTAAGACCCCCACTTTTTATTTTCTACCGAAGATCCACAAAGACCTTGAAAATCCTCCTGGCCGCCCCATAATCTCTGGGATAGGTTCCCTTACATCAGGCCTATCCCAGTATGTAGATTTTTTTCTACAAAAATATGTGATAACATTACCAGCATATTTAAGAGATTCGACGCATTTTCTAAATAAAATAAAAAATCTAGAATGGCAAGAAAATTACATTATGGCAACATGCCATGTCAATTCTTTGTATACTAACATATCACACCATATGGGAAAAGAGGCTATCAAATAATTTTTAGACAAAGATATAGATCTATCTGGGACTCAAAATAAATTTATTTTGGATTGCATTGGTTTTATCCTACAAAATAACAGTTTTTTATTCAATAATGAGGTATTTCTCCAGACCAAGGGAACTGCAATGGGCACAAGGTTCGCCCCCAGTTATGCTAATTTGTTTATGGGCCACTTTGAAGATAATTATATTTACAATGGCCACTGGGAGGCGAACCTTGTGCTCTATTGCAGATTCATAGATGATATTTTTATTGTGTGGCGTGGGGACGTTGAATTATTAAACATATTTTTAACAGATCTTAATAGTAACAACTTAGGAATATCCTTCTCTCATGAATACAGTTGTAGGAAACTAAATTTTTTAGATATTGCAATAGAAATTAATGATAATCAAATACACACTAAAACCTACTTTAAAGCTATTGACGCTAATAATTATATGCATTCATCCAGCTGCCATTTAAATCAATGGAAACACAATATCCCAAAAAGTCAGTACACGAGAGTAAAGAAAAATTGCTCATCTCTAGAAAGCTATCAGTTACAATCCCAAATATTAACAACCAGATTTATAGAAAAAGGTTATGATAGCAACAAAATAGGCAAAATACAACAAGAGGTTGCTAAAATTGATAGAAACACCCTATTATTACCAAAAAAGAAATCAATTACAAAAAATTCCAATGAATTGTTTGTGCCTTTCATTACTGAGTTCAGCTCAGAACACTATGAAGTTAAAAAAATTCTGAGAAAACACTGGCATCTAATTAAACAGGACCATATACTAGGGAATCAAGTAAAAAAACAACCTGACATAATTTTTAAAAAAGCTAGAAACCTAAAGAGTTTATTATCCCCCAGTGAATATAAAGAAAAAAAACATCATTCTACATATAAAGATATGAAAGGAGAAAAACTAATTGGTTTTTTTCCATGTAACACTTGTAAGTCATGTAAATACAGTTATAAGATAAAAGAAATAAAATCACATAACACGAACTTCAGTTTTAAAATGAAGCAATTAATAAGATGTTCTGATAAAAATATAATTTATTGCATCAAATGTTCATGTAACCTGTTCTATTTCGGACAGACAAGCAGGATTCTAAGAGATCGAATCCGGGAACACATTTTAAAAATAGAACATGGCTCTTCAGAAACAAAATTATATAACCATTTTAAAGAGAAACATGAAGGGAGTCTAAAGGATTTTAAATATTGGGGTGTAACACAAATTAATTTGGGGAGTAGGGGAGGGAATATCAACAATGTGCTATTAAAAAAGGAAGCTGAACTCATATTTAATTTTAAAACCCTCCACCCCCATGGCCTTAACTCCGAAATGGATCTTAGTAGGCTGATATGAAAATCCATTTTTAAAAAAAAAAAAAAAAAAATTTTTTTTTGTCCAAACTGTTCATTTTTTATATACATGTATGATTTTATATTTTTAATATATATGTATATATTTTTAATTTAAATTAATCCTTAACTTTGTATATAACTCAGGAATTTTTTAGATATGGTTTAACTGGTTGGAGTAACTATATCAGATTCTTATTATTTTTAACAATTGTTCGCTATCTCAAATACCGCCACGTAAATACACATCTGTAGCTATCAAAACCATTTAGGAACATAGTATGGATGGAACATTTCAAAATACTCTCAAATATATGTTGTCGATATATATATATATATATATATATATATATATTTTATAAATTTATATTTTTTATATATATACATTTTTTGTATATTTTTTGTATATCTATAAAGAGGTTGCCAAAATTGGATTTATTGTATCAAATAAATTAAATACTAGATTTATAAATAAAGATACAATAAGATCAATTGTAAACATGTGAATTGACAAAATAATGTAACACGTATGCACCACATATTTTGACCGAAGGGTTTGTAATACAATGATTCAAATAACGTCACAACATATTTCCAATAGCTTACTCACTATTGGCTGGGTATTATCCAATAAAAATAGAGAGAGGGCTATTTAAAATGGCCAAAGCATTTAGTAAGCATCTTGATAAAGGCCCCTGGAGGCTGAAACGTGTAGAATTTGCTTACTAAACCTTGAACACTTTATATTTTCTTTACTAGCTGAGGTATCGTTGGTGGATAGGACAGGTACATTGAGCGGTCACTGATCACCGGTGAGCCATCTCTGCATGTGTAATTCCTGCCCCAGGACCCATGTAAACGAACCCAGAGTGCTTTTAAAGGTCTATTATTCATAGGCTTAAACACTGCAAAACGGCACTTTACCATTTGGAGACTTCACCTGAACTCTAACCCGGAATTTGATTTCTCTGGGAACATTTCCAAACGCTGAACACCCGCGGAGGACGGACAAACACAAGCTAAGAACAGACTACAAAACGGAGTAAAGTCACACAGAAGGAAAAAAGTTACTTTCTACATCAAACCGCTTAACCCTGTCTTTGGATTGACACACTGGTAACATTACCCTCTAAGGAGATCATACTGGTAACAATATTACCCACGGATCAGCTCCATTTTGGGAACATTGCTATTAAGCACTTTTTATAATAGACTTTTTAGTTTTATATGCTGCTAATAATTCTGTTTAGAATTTTAAAATTTTAGATAGCCACTCATTTATAATTTAATCAGATTTAAATTGTAGATTTTATAATTGTAGATTTTATATATGTATTTAGATTAACTCATCGCACATTCTTGAGGTCATATAGATTGTTATATATATATATATATATATTTTTTTTTTTTACTGATGCCGGCATCTTTTTCTAGGAGTCATTTGTTAGAATCAATTTTAAAATGCAATTAACATTGTTATAATAAATATTTATTTATTTGAACACATATATCCGATCAACTTTTTTTTGGCAACTTTGATACGCTATTTTAAATTAATTGGATCCTTTTAACATTACTCTATGTTTTTATCATCTACCTTTTTACATATATCAACATATTTTTATCCACATTTTTTCCACTTTTTATCCATATTCCTGATGTACTATCTCATATGAGTTTTTATCAGATATTTCGGCTCTCAGCTATTCGTTAGCGCTATCCCTCTTCCACACTTACTATTTAATAGCTACCTAGTTAAAATAATTACAAAATTACCTGTAAAATAAATCCTAACCTAAGTTACAATTAAACCTAACACTACACTATCAATAAATTAATTAAATACAATACCTACAAATAAATACAATTAAATAAACTAACTAAAGTACAAAAAATAAAAATATTTAAAAACATTAGAAAAATATTACAACAATTTTAAACTAATTACACCTACTCTAAGCCCCCTAATAAAATAACAAAGCCCCCCAAAATAAAAAAATGCCCTACCCTATTCTAAATTAAAAAAGTTCAAAGCTCTTTTACCTTACCAGCCCTGAAAAGGGCCATTTGCGGGGCATGCCCCAAAGAATTCAGCTATTTTGCCTGTAAAAAAAAACCATACAATACCCCCCCCCAACATTACAACCCACCCCCCACATACCCCTAATCTAACCCAAACCCCCCTTAAATAAACCTAACACTAAGCCCCTGAAGATCTTCCTACCTTATCTTCACCACGCCGGGTTCACCGACCCGTCCACCGAAGTCTTGATCCAAGCCTCCGAAGTCTTGATCCAAGCCCAAGCGGGGGCTGAAGAGTAACGTCCATCCTCCAGCTGAAGTCTTGATCCAAGCGGCAAATGAAGAAGTCCATCTTCGGGAAGAAATCTTCATCCTATCCGGGCAGAAGAGTAGATCCGGACCGGCAAACATTTTCATCCAAGCCGCATCTTCTATATTGTTCCATCCGATGACGAGCGGCTGATCTTGAAGACCTCCGGCACGGATCCATCCTCTTCGTTCAACGTCCAACTGAAGAATGAAGGTTCCTTTAAGGGACGTCATCCATGATGGCGTCAATCGAATCCCGATTGCCTGATAGGATTATAGGATTATATCAGCCAATCGAAATTAAGGTAGGAAAATTCTGATTGGCTGATGGAATCAGCCAATCAGATTCAAGTTCAATCCGAATGGCTGATCCAATCAGCCAATCAGATTGAGCTTGCATTCTATTGGCTGTTCCAATCAGCCAATAGAATGCGAGCTCAATCTGATTGGCTGATTTTCCTACCTTAATTCCGATTGGCTGATAGAATCCTATCAGCCAATCGGAATTTGAGGGACGCCATCTTGGATGACGTCCCTTAAAGGAACCTTCATTCTTTAGTTGGACGTCGAACAAAGAGGATGGATCCGCGCCGGAGGTCTTCAAGATCAGCTGTTCGTCATTGGATGGAACAACATAGAAGATGCGGCTTGGATGAAGATGTTTGCCGGTCCGGATCTACTCTTCTGCCCAGATAGGATGAAGATTTCTTCCCGAAGATGGACTTCTTCATTTGCCGCTTGGATCAAGACTTCAGCCGGAGGATGGACGTCACTCTTCAGCCCCCGCTTGGACTTGGATCAAGACTTCGGAGGCTTGGATCAAGACTTCGGTGGACGGATCGGTGAACCCGGCGTGGTGAAGATAAGGTAGGAAGATCTTCAGGGGCTTAGTGTTAGGTTTATTTAAGGGGGGTTTGGGTTAGATTAGGGGTATGTGGGTGGTGGGTTGTAATGTTGCGGGGGGGTATTGTATGTTTTTTTTTTACAGGCAAAAGAGCTGAATTCTTTGGGGCATGCCCCGCAAATGGCCCTTTTCAGGGCTGGTAAGGTAAAAGAGCTTTGAACTTTTTTAATTTAGAATAGGGTAGGGCATTTTTTTATTTTGGGGGGCTTTGTTATTTTATTAGGGGGCTTAGAGTAGGTGTAATTAGTTTAAAATTGTTGTAATATTTTTCTAATGTTTGTAAATATTTTTTTATTTTTTGTAACTTAGTTCTTTTTTATTTTTTGTACTTTAGTTAGTTTATTTAATTGTATTTATTTGTAGGTATTGTATTTAATTAATTTATTGATAGTGTAGTGTTAGGTTTAATTGTAGATAATTGTAGGTATTTTATGTAATTAATTTATTGATAGTGTAGTGTTAGGTTTAATTGTAACTTAGGTTAGGATTTATTTTACAGGTAATTTTGTAATTATTTTAAATAGGTAACTATTAAATAGTTATTAACTATTTAATAGCTATTGTACCTGGTTAAAATAATTACAAAGTTGCCTGTAAAATAAATATTAATCCTAAAATAGCTACAATATAATTATTCGTTATATTGTAGGTTTATTTTACAGGTAAGTATTTATCTTTAAATAGGAATAATTTATTTAATAAGAGTTATTTTTCTCCGTTAGATTTAAATTATATTTAACTTAGGGGGGTGTTAGTGTTAGGGTTAGACTTAGCTTTAGGGGTTAATACATTTATTAGAGTAGCGGTGAGGTCCGGTCGGCAGATTAGGGGTTAATAATTGAAGTTATGTGTCGGCGATGTTAGGGAGGGCAGATTAGGGGTTAATACTATTTCTTATAGGGGTATTGAGGCGGGAGTGAGGCGGATTAGGGGTTAATAACTTTATTATAGTAGCGGTGAGGTCCGGTCGGCAGATTAGGGGTTAATTATTGTAGGTAGCTGGCGGCGACGTTGTGGGGGGCAGATTAGGGGTTAATAAATACAATATAGGGGTCGGCGGTGTTAGGGGAAGCAGATTATGGGTACATAAGTATAACGTAGGTGGCGGCGGTGTGCGGTCGGCAGATTAGGGGTTAAAAAAAATTAATAGAGTGACGGCGATGTGGGGGGACCTCGGTTTAGGGGTACATAGGTAGTTTATGGGTGTTAGTGTACTTTAGATCACAGTAGTTAAGAGCTTTATGAACCAGCGTTAGCCCAGAAAGCTCTTAACTACTGACTTTTTTCTGCGGCTGGAGTTTTGTCGTTAGATTTCTAACACTCACTTCAGCCACAACTCTAAATACCGGCGTTAGAAAGATCCCATTGAAAAGATAGGATACGCAAATGGCGTAGGGGGATCTGCGGTATGGAAAAGTCGCGGCTGCAAAGTGAGCGTTAGACCCTTTCCTGACTGACTCCAAATACCAGCGGGCGGTAAAAACCAGCGTTAGGAGCCTCTAACGCTGGTTTTGACGGCTAACGCAAAACTCAAAATCTAGGCCTAAGATAGCTACAATATAACTTGTAGCTATCTTAGGGTTTATTTTTATTTTACAGACAACTTTGTATTTATTTTAACTAGGTACAATAGTTATTAAATAGTTATTAACTATTTAATAACTACCTAGTTAAAATAAATACAAATTTACCTGTAAAATAAAACCTAAATCTAAGTTACAATTACACCTAACACTACCACTATAAATAAATTAATTCCCTAAATTAACTACAATTAAATAAAATTATCTAAAGTACAAAAAAAACAAACACTAAATTACAGAAAATAATAAAATAATTACAAGATTTTTAAACTAATTACACCTAATCTAATCCCCCTAACAAAATAAAAAAGCCCCCCAAAATGAAAAAAGCCCTACCCTACACTAAATTACAAATAGACCTTAAAAGGGCCTTTTGCGGGGTATTGCCCCAAAGTAATCAGCTCTTTTACCTGTAAAAAAAAATACAACCCCCCCAACATTAAAACCCACCACCCACCCAACCAACCCTACTCTAAAACCTTCATTCAGTCGTCGGATGTCGTTAGAAGAGGATGCTCCGCGTAGGATGTCTTGAAGATGGACCCCCTCTGCGCCGGATGGATGAAGATAGAAGATGCCGCCTGGATGAAGACTTCTGCCCCTCTGGAGGACCTCTTCTGCCCTGCTTGGATGAAGACTTCTGCCCGTCTGGAGGACCTCTTCTGCCCGGCTTGGATGAAGACTTCTGCCCGTCTGGAGGACCACTTCGGCTGGCTTCATTGAGGACTTCGGCCCGGTTGGGTGAAGACGTCTCAAGGTAGGGTGATCTTCAAGGGGTTAGTGTTAGATTTTTTAAGGGGGGATTGGGTGGGTTTTAGAGTAGGGTTGGTTGGGTGGGTGGTGGGTTTTAATGTTGCGGGGGTTGTAATTTTTTTTAAAGGTAAAAAAGCTGATTACTTTGGGACAATGCCCCGCAAAAGGCCCTTTAAAGGGCTATTTGTAATTTAGTGTAGGGTAGGGCTTTTTTTATTTTGGGGGCTTTTTTATTTTGTTAGGGGGATTAGATTAGGTGTAATTAGTTTAAAAATCTTGTAATTATTTTATTATTTTCTTTAATTTTGTGTTTTTTTTTGTACTTTAGATAATTTTATTTATTTTTATTTAATTGTAGTTAATTTAGGGAATTAATTTAATTATAGTGTAGTGTTAGGTGTAATTGTAACTTAGTTTAAGTTTTATTTTACAGGTGTATTTGTATTTATTTTAACTAGGAAGTTATTAAATAGTTAATAACTATTTAATAACTATTGTACCTAGTTAAAATAAATACAAACTTGCCTGTAAAATAAAAATAAACCCTAAGATAGCTACAATGTAACTATTAGTTATATTGTAGCTATCTTAGGGTTTATTTTATAGGTAAGTATTTAGTTTTAAATAGGAATAATTTATTTAATGATAGGAATATTTATTTAGATTTATTTAAATTATATTTAAGTTGGGGGTGTTAGGGTTAGGGTTAGACTTAGGTTTAGGGGTTAATACATTTAATATAGTGGCGGCGGTGTAGGGGAGGCTGATTAGGGGTTAATAAGTATAATGTAGGTGGTGGTGGGCTCCGGGAGCGGCGGTTTAGGGGTCAAACAATTTATTTAGTTGCGGTGGGCTCCGGGAGCAGCGGTTTAGGGGTTAAACAATTTATTTAGTTGTGGTGGGCTCTGGGAGCGGCGGTTTAGGGGGTAAACTGTATAGTATAGTGTGGGTGTTTAGTGACAGGGTACCAAGAAAGCTGTAAAAAAGCCGAAGATCAGCGAGATCGATGACTGTTAGTTAACAACAGTCCGCTGCTCATCGCACCGTACTTGGTGCAGGGCTTTTTGACAGCTTTTTTATAATTTTGGAGAACGTATTCAGGTCCGCGGCAGCGATGTTATCTGGCTCTATATCTGCCCCGGTCAAATGTATGTGCTATTATTGTGAAGTGGAAGAATCTAGAAACATCATAAGCCCAGCCACAAAATGGTAGAAAATGTAAACTCACAGTATTTAAACTTCACCTATCAGCTTTAGCATCACTGACAATAAAATTTCTTAACTGCCTCTGGAAACAACACCAACACCTCTGTGTGTCAGGAGTTTCATGATAAAGGTATCCATGACCCAGCAGCTGTTAACACGCCTCACATCAAAATGTGCAATGCCAAGTGTTGGCTGGAGTGGAGCAAAGCACACAGCTACTGGACTCTAAAGGAGTGAAAATGTGTTTTCTGGAATGATGAATCATAATTCACTATCTGGAAGTCTGATGGAAGACTCTGGGTGTGGTGGATGCAAGTAGAATGCTACCTACCAAAATGTATAGTGCCTACTGTAAAGTTTGGTGGAGGAGGGATAATGATCTGGGTTGGGGCTAGGCCAATTAGTTCCAGTGAAGACTCATCTTAATTCTACAGGATACAAATTCATTTTAGACAATTGGATGCGTCCAACTTTGTGGCAACAGTTTGAGGAAGGCCCTTTTATGTCTCAACATGGCTCTGCCCCTGTGCACAAATCTAGATCCATAAAGACATGTTTTGATGAGTTTGATGTGGAGCAACTTGAATGGCCTGCACAGAGCCCTGATCTTAAAGGGATAGTAAACCCAAATTGTTTCAGACAGAGCATGCAATTTTAAGTAACTTTCTAATTTACTCTTATTATCAATTTTTCTTCCTTCTCTTTGTATCTTTATTTGAAAAGCAGAAATGTATATTTAAGAGTCGGCCCATTTTTGGTTCAGGACCTGGGTTGCACTTGCTTATTGGTGGTTAAATGTAACTAACCAATCAGCAAGTACAACCCAGGTCTGAACCAAAAATGGGCCGGCTCTTAAACATACATTTCTGCTTTTCAAATAAAGATACCAAGAGAAGAAAGGAAAATTGATAATATGAGTAAATTAGAATGTTGCTTATAATTGCATGCTTTATCTGAATCGTGAAAGAACACATTTATGTTTACTATCCCTTTAACTCCACTGAATGCATTTGGAATGGATTTGAATGGTGATTGCAAGCCAGACCTTCTCATTCAACATTAGTGTTTGATCTCACAAATACTCTCTGAAAGGGCACAAATTCTCACAGACACACTCCGAAATCTTGTGGAAAGTCCTCCCAGAAGAATAGCAATTGTTATAGCTACAAAGGGGAGAATTCCATATTGATGCCCATGGTTTTGGAATGGGATGTCCAACAAACTTATATAGGTGTGATGGTCAAGTATCCAAAAGCTTTGTCCATATAGTGTAACATTTAAGGGACAATAAATTCAAATTTTACATAAATTGTTTATTTAATCATTCAACACATGCTATGTACATTAATTATTTATTTTGTCCTCTTTTCCTGTAATTGAGCTCAGAAAACTATTTTTAATTCCCCAGAAAGGCTGGAGTACAAATAGCATACTTAAGGATGGCTAACTTGTGGCCAATGGATCACATACAGCCCACTGGACACATTTTTCAAGTGATGGAAAAAAGCAGGGCTAAGAATATATGCCATTGTTTTTGTTGTACCAGGAAAAAATAAAATGTGTGCTTTCGGGGCTTCTGGTGGGTGAGCAAAAAATGTTGCTACAACTCAAGAGTCTGCAACCTTGTGCAACTGAACCTTTTTTAGGAAATACATTACTATTTGCATGTTTAATAGCTCTTAAGACTTCTAAAATAAATCTATATGGTCACAGCCCATAGACAGATCAAAATACGATTGTTCCATAATGATTTTGGAGATTACTCTTGGAAGAAGAACTAGAGGCAGAAAGATATAACCACCTGAGTTTGCCTGGACCTGGATAGGTACCTGGAAAGTTTCTTGCTTAGATGAGAAGCCATTAGATCTATTTCTTGAAGACCCCACATCTGTACAATTTGACAAAATACATCTGGATGGAGATACCACTCCCCCGGATGTAAGGTCTGATGGCTGATATAATCCGCTTCCCAATTGTCTATACCTAGGATATGCACTGCAGAAATTAGACAAGAGCTGGATTCTGCCCAAGAAAGTATCCAAGATACTTCTTTCATAGCTAGGGGACTTTGAATCCCACCCTGATGATTGACATATGCCACAGTTGTGATATTGTCCGTCTGAAAACAAATGAATGGTTCTCTCTTCAACATAGGCCAAACCTGAAGAGCCCTGAAAATAGCACGGAGTTCTAAAATATTGATTGGTAAACTTGCCTCTTGAGGTTTCCAAACCCCTTGTGCTGTCAGAGATCCCCAGAAAGCTCCCTAACCTGAAAGAATTGCATCTGTTGTGATCACAGTCCAGATAGGGCAAACAAAAGAAGCCGCTTGAACTATATGATAATGGTCTAAAGTCAGAGAGAGTTGAATGTCGGGATTTAAGTATATCAATTGTGATATCTGAGTATAATCCCTGCACCATTGATTCAACAAACAAAGCTGTAGCGGTCTCATATGAAAATGAGCAAAGGGGATTGCGTCCAATGCTGCAGTCATGAGACCTAAAACTTCCATGCACATAGCCACTGAAGGGAATGATTGAGACTGAAGATTTCGACAAGCTGAAACCAATTTAATTTGTCTCTTGTCTGTTAAAGACAGAGTCATGGACACTAAATCTATCTGGAAACCTAAAAAGGTGACCCTTGTCTGAGGAATCAAGAAACTCTTTGGTAAATTGATCCTCCAACCATGTCTTTGAAGAAACAACACTGGTTGATTCGAGTGAGATTCGGCTAAGTGTAAAGACTGAGCTAGTACCAAGATATCGTCCAAATAAGGAAACACCGCAATACCCTGCTCTCTGATTGCAGATAGAAGGGCACCGAGAACCTTCGAAAAGATAACTGGAGCTGTTGCTAGGCCAAATGGAAGAGCGACAAATTGGTAATGCTCATCTAGAAAAGAGAATCTCAGAAACTGATATTGGTCTGGATGAATAGGAATATGAAGATATGCTTCCTGTAAGTCTATCGTGGACATATAATGACCTTACTGAACAAAAGGCAAAATAGTCCTCATAGTCACCATCTTGAAAGTTTGGACTTACAAAATGATTCAAAAACTTCAGATCCAGAACTGGCCTGAATGAATTTTCTTTCTTTGGGACAATGAATAGATTCTAATAAAACCCCAGACTCTGTTCCTGAAACGGAACTGGTATCATTACCCCTGAAAGCTCTGGATCTGAAACACACTTCAGAAAAGCCCGAGCCTTCACCAGATTTGCTGGAACGTGAGAGAGAAAGAATCTTCTCACAGGAAGTCTTACTCTGAATCCTATTCGTTACCCATGAGAGACAATACTCTGAATCCACTGATTTTGAACAGAATCTGCCCAAATGTCTTGGAATAATTTCAATCTGCCCCCCACCAGCTGAACTGAATCAATGGCCGCCCCTTCATGCAGACTTGGGGGCTGGCTTTGGTTTCTTAAAAGGCTTGGATTTATTCCAACTTGAAGGTTTCCAATTGGAACCAGAGTCTTTAGAGGAAGAATTGTTTTCTGTTCCTTATTCTGTCGAAAAGAATGAAAATGATTAGAAGCTTTAGATTTACCCTTAGATCTTTAATCCTGAGGCAAAAAAACTCCCTTCCCCCCAGTGATAGTTGAAATAATTGAATCCAACTGAGATCCAAATAAATTGTTACCTTGGAAAGAAAGAGATAGTAATCTAGACTTAGATACCATGTCAGCATTCCAAGATTTGAGCCATAAAGCTCTTCTAGCTAAAATAGCTAAAGACATACAGGTATATTTAACATCAATTTTGATGATATCAAAAATAGCATCACAGATAAAATGATTAGCATGTTGAAGTAAACGAACAATGCTATACAAATCAGGATCTGTTTCCTGTTGTGCTAAGATATACAACTAAAAGGTTGATGCAGCCGCAACATTAGCCATAGAAATGGCAAGCTTGAGAATATAACCAGAATATAAATAAGGTTTCTTTAGATAAGATTCAAATTTCCTATCTAAAGGATCTTTAAAATATGTACTGTCTTACATAGGAATAGTAGTACGTTTGGCAACAGTAGAAATAGCCTCACTGTCAAACGGTACAACCTTTTAAACCTAGACAGGAAGGAAAGAAGTACCAGGCGTAATCCATTCCTTAGCAATCACATCAGAAATAGCATCAGGAACTGGAAAAACCTCAGGAGTAACCACAGGAGGTTTCTAAACAGAATTTAAATGTTTTCTAGTTTTGATATAAAGAGGACTAGACTCCTCAATATCCAAAGTAACCAACACTTCTTTTAACAAGGAACGAATATACTCAATCTTGAAAAGATAAGTAGATTTGTCAGTGTCAATATCTGGGGTAGGATCATCTGAATCAGAGAGATCCTCATCAGAGGAGGATATTTCCGTATGTTGTCGGTCATTAAAAATGTCATCAATTTTATGAGAAGTTTTAAAAGACCTTTTACGTTTATTAGAAGGTGGAATAGCAGACAAAGCCTTCTGTATCGCATCAGCAATATAATTTATCATATCATCAGGGATATCATGTACATTAGATGTTGAAGGAACAACAGAAACTGTACTAGTACTGGTGGAAACATTTCCTGCGTGCAAAAGCTTATCATGACAACTGTTACATACTACAGCTGGAGATATAATCTCAGCTATCTTACAACAGATACACTTAGCTTTGGTAGAACTGTGATCAGGCAGCAGGGTTCCAACAGTTGCTTCTGAGACAGGATCAGATTGAGACATCTTACAAAATGTAAAAGAAAAAACATCATTAAAGCAAAATTTACAATTTCCTTATATGGCAGTTTCAGGAATGGGAAAAAATGCAAACAGCATAGCCCTCTGAGCATATAGATGCAAAAGGAAGTTGATTTTTTTTTTGGCGCCAACAACATCCGGAAATGGCACAACTCGCGTGATAACAGATGCAACCTCATGCAAGGAAACCTGGCGTCAACTAAAATGCCGGAAATGATGAACTTGCGTCATCAAAGACGTACCTTCGTGCCCAAAAATTCTCGAGCCAAGAATGACGTCATAAATAACCGCATTTTGCAACCTTGCAAGCCAAATTTTGCCTGCAAAATTTAAAGAAAAACAGTCAATTTGAAAATAAGGACTATACCCCAGGTAAGAAAAATAACTTCCTAAAGCATGCTTCCCAAACTGAAACTGACAGTCTGCAAAAGGAATTATACATGGCAAATATAAGTAAAATACATATATTTAAAACTTTATATTAATACATAAAGCGCCAAACCATAGCTGAGAGTGTCTCAAATAATGAAAACATACTTACTGAAAGACACCCATCCACATATAGCAGATAGCCAAACCAGTACTGAAACAGTATCAGTAGAGGTAACGGAATATGAGAGTATATTGTCGATCTGAAAAGGGAGGTAGGAGATGAATCCCGATGACCAATAACAGAGAACCTTTGAAAAGATTTCCCCCGAGGAAAACCATAAAATCAATAGGCGATACTCTCTTCATATCCCTCTGACAAACACTGTACTCTGAGAGGAATTGGGCTTATCACAGAAGAAATCATAAAAAATCAAGCACAAACTTACTTCACCACCTGCATAGGAGGCAAAGTTTGTAAAAACTGAATTGTGGGTGTGGTGAGGGGTGTATTTATAGGCATTTTGAGGTTTGTGAAACTTTGCCCCTCCTGGTAGGATTGTATATCCTATACGTCACTAGCTCATGGACTCTTGCCAATTAAATGAAATAAAAGACAATTTAATAACATTTATTCTAACTTTAATGTGAACAGTATTTTGATTTCTGACACATTTTAAAATTTCTTCCACATCCCTGCCCCTGTATAATGTGACTGCCATCACAAACTCATATATGTAAAAACCATGAACTCTTGAACATGCTTAGTAGGAGCTGGTGCCTAAAAAAAGCATGCATATTTAATGTTTGTGGACAATTTAATAATGTAAATAAATTGCATTTAATTAATTGCATTTAACTAATGAACATTTAATTTTGGAAGACATGAGGAACATACGGGTGCCACATAACGTAATCTTGCAAAAAAGATCAAAATATAAGGAACTCATACTTTCGGATGGCGTTATAAAAAAAGGGGCAGAAGAGCAGGCTGGTCCTCCCAGTTTACAGCTGACTGACACTCCAGCACTCCAAGCAACACCCACTATTATAAGCTGCTTACTCTAGTACTTCAGATAATGTCCAGCTGGTCATGAGGCAGAGTGTTCTCTGAAAATATTACTAGTATAATGCACAATATATGCAAAATCACCCACCACTGCCCACATGAAAGTGTTTGAGCTGTCTACTCTGCATTTTTTTTTTGCAATGTGTTTATCGGTTGAAAACACTGACCATTTGATCAGGCATAATTAAAACAAAGTTAATGCTCTTTATAAATACAATAAAACAAACCAACGCCTGTATACAATTAATTACTAGAAGCATATATTATATATGTTATTAAAGTGCTTCCAAGGCAGCAAATATCGGTAAATGAGTAGATTATTTTCCAAGAGCCTCCAAATAAACTCAGATTGAAAAGGGAGTATTTTTAATCTTTACATCACTAAGATGCTCTTGACGTCAACATGTAAACATAAAAAAATCTATCTACAATCAACTTACATAAAAATAGAAACAATAAACAACAAGAGTATAATACAAATATAAATCAGAGACAATGCGATAAAATACTTCTCTTTCCAATTCATATACACCGAACTTCGAATATCATGATCACATAACTTATTCCTCCAAAGAAGTCAATGGAGCGTGAAAACCTGATCGCATTTTCTCAAGAATATTTCACATTTCAAAGTTCTTCACATAACAGAATATGTTCTATTTATATTTCTATATATATCTGATGGTATTTTGGTACAATATATATATATATATATATATATATACACACACACTGTATATATATACATATATTTAAAAATACTTTGAACATATTTTTCTATGTGAAGATGTGAAGAACATTGGAATAGGGAATAGTTGCAGTAAATATGAATATAACATAAATATTCTTTTACATGTTTTATCTACTTGATTACAAAAGACTCTGATGCACTTATATATATGTCTATATATTTATACATATGTATTTATGTGTTTATATATGTCTGTAAATACATGTATACACATATAAATACATATGTACACACACACATATATATATATATATACACATACACATACATATTTAGACATGTATGTATATTTCTCAATGTCAAAGGCCTTTGCAGTCCTTATTTCTAACACCTGAGACCTCAAATCTTTGAGCCCTTATAACAATTGTATGCATTTTTAAAAATCATTTTTATTAGGTAGTGTTATTATGAGTATAACTGTACTTTTAAATATATTTTTGATGTGTTTTTTGCAACTTTTTTGTCAAGCGTAGCAGTTAACCAGAGCTCTGAGGTTGCGCTATCCTGATGCGCGCTAAATTCAATTCCTCTCAAGCAATCACATTTACTAACTTGTAATAGGTGCACTACTTTCGATGCGCAAACAGCTGCGGATAACCCAAATATTGCTTGCTTTCAACTGTTAGCGCGCCACTTGTAAACCGTCTCTAATATATCTTTATAAACATATGTAAATACGGATTTGTGAATTATACAATAAATTATAAGAATAACTTTCTAAATGAAATATCATGTAAAGTAATATATTTTGCGCCAGATTACATTTGCACCTGAGCGATAAGGAGTTTGTTGCGAGTGTTTGCACTCGTAGTGCTTACCGCTTGTATTAAGACTTGAAAGTAAACGCGATCAATTGAGAGCAATCGCGATTTACAATAGAAGGATTATTGCAACTTCAGAGCTTCAGTTAACTGTTTCACGAAAGTGTCACAAAACACATTAAAAATATATTACAAATTACATAAAGAAAGGAAAGAAAAACACTGGGTCCCATAGTATATCCATCAATTTATTGGATACAGGCTTACATATACAAAGGTGAGCCCTTTATCTGACGCATTTCGCGCATGCGTACATGCGCTTCATCAAAGATGAATTACAAAGTACACTTACACTTATAATACCACCATCTAATAAAAAATATTCAGAAAAAAATATTGCACACAAAAGGTATAAGGGCTCAAATATATGAGATCTCATGTGTTAGAAATAAAAAGGCAGACAAAGGTCTTTAACATAGAAATACATACATTTACATCTTTAAAAATTTATATGTATGTACAGTGAGGGAAAAAAAATATTTGATCCCCTGCTGATTTTGTATGTTTGATCAGTCTATAATTTTAATGGTAGGTGTATTTGAACAGTGAGAGACAGAAATAACAACAAAAATCCAGAAAAACGCATTTAAAAAAAGTTCTAAATTGATTGGCATTTTAATGAGTGAAATAAGTATTTGATCCCCTATCAATCAGCAAGATTTTTTGCTCCCAGGTGTCTTTTATACAGGTAATGAACTGAGATTAGGAGCACTCTCTTAAAGGGAGTGCTCCTAATCTCAGCTTGTTACCTGTATAAAAGACACCTTTCCACAGAAACAATCAATCAATTAGATTCAAAAACTCTCCACCATAGCCAAGACCAAAGAGCTGTCCAAGGTTGTCAGGGACAAGATTGTAGACCTACAAAAAGCTGGAATGGGATACAAGACCATCGCCAACCAGCTTGGTGAGAAGGTAACAACAGTTGGTGCAATTATTCGCAAGTGGAAGAAACAAAGAATAACTGTCAATCTACCTCGGGCTACATGCAAGATCTCACCTTGTGGAGTTTCAATGATTACAAAAACCTGTTAATAATAAATAATAATAATAGAGTGCCAACAGATTCCGCAGCACTATGAACATAGTTGGTATACAGGATAACATTTATATGGATCAAATGGGTAGAGGGCCCTGCCGAGAGTTGCACTTTTGAAGTCGGCTCTTATGAAGGTGATCTACAAACAGCTGGACTCATAGGCTTACATTCTAAGGGGTTCAAGGGGAAACGATGGAGTTAGGAAAGGTTAGTGTTGGTTGTATGCATCCCTGAATAGTAGAGTATTTAAAGAGCACTTGAAGCTCTTAAAATTATGGGAGAGTCTTGTGGAGCGAGGCAGGGAGTTCCACAGGATGGGGGCCAGTTTGGAGAAGTCCTGTAAACGGGAATGTGATGAAGTAACAAGAGAGGAGGAGAGTAGGAGATCATGAGCAGAGCGAAGGGGATGGGAGGGAGAGTATCTGGAGACAAGGTCTGAAATGTAGTGGGGAGCAGTGCAGTTGGGGGCTTTATATGTCAGCGTGAGGATTGTGTGTTTAATCCTGGAAGCAAGAGAAAGCCAAGGAAGGGATTGGCAGAGAGGTGCAGTAGATGAAGAGCGACATGTAAGGAAGATGAGCCTGGCAGAGGCATTCATTATGGCGGCAGCTAAGTAGACCAGAGAGGACGGAGTTGCAGTAGTCGAGACGGGAAAGGATGAGAGAGCTGATTAAAATCTTAGTTGTGTCTTGTGTAAGAAAATGTCTAATTTTAGAGATGTTTTTAAGGTGTAAGCGGCAGGCTTAAGTCAAGGACTGAATGTGAGAAGTGAAGGAAAGGTCTGAGTCAAGTGTAAACCCAAGACATCGGGCATGCGGTGTAGGGGTAATGATGGAATTTTCAACAGTAATAGAAAATGTTGGGATAGAAATTTTGGAAGAAGGGGGAAAAATAAGGAGTTCAGTTTTGGAGAGATTTAGCTTAAGGTAGTGAGAGGACATCCAAGATGCTATATGAGAAAGAAAGTTAGTGACACAGGTTAGTAAGGAAGGAGGTAGGTCTGGTGCAGAGAGGTAGATTTGGGTGTCATCAGAATACAAATGATATTGAAACCTGTGGGACTTTATTAAGGAACCTAATGATGACGTATAGATTGAAAAGAGAAGGGGACCGAGGACAGAGCCTTGAGGTACCCCAACAGAAAGTGGTAACAAGGCAGAGATAGATAGGAAGAGAACCACAAGAGAGCTGTTTCACAGATGCTGAAGGATTGGAGGGTTTAGAGCAAAAGAGCGTGGTCAACAGTGTCAAAGGCTGCAGACAGATCAAGGAGAATAAGCAGAGAGAAGTGGCCTTTGGATTTTGCTGTAAGTAGGTCATTGGTAACCTTGACAATTGCTGTCTCTGTGGAGTGATGGTAACGAAACCCAAATTGCAGTGGGTCAAGAAGAGAGTATAGTGTAAGGAAATGGGATAGATGTGCATATACTAGCTTTTCAAAGAGCTTTGAGGCAACAGGGAGTAAGGAAATAGGACGGTAGTTGGATGGGGAGGTTGGATCAAGGGAAGGATTTTTAAGGATAGGTGTGACCTGTGCATTTTTTAGAGATGAGGGAAATATACCAGTGCTGAGGGAGAGGTTGAAAATGTGTGTGAGAATGGGGGTGAGGGTAGAAGAGAGGGAGGGGAGTAGCTGTGAGGGGATAGGGTTGAGGGGACAGGTAGTGAGGTGGGAGGACAGTATAAGGGCAGAAACTTCTTCCTCGATAACAGGGACAAAAGAGCTAAATTAAGGGTATTTGGGTTTTGAATGCTTGTGAGCTTTTGAGGGGGTGGGAGATTGGTAGTAAGTTGAGAGGTGTTTTCATTTCTGATGGAGTCAATTTTGTTATTGAAGTGGCTGGCAAAATCTTGAGCTGAGAGAAAAGTTGTATTAGGAAGTGGGGGTGGGCGAAGAAGAGTATTGAACGCTGAAAACAGATGTTTTGGGTTAGAGGAAAGAGTAGAGATGAGATCAGAGAAGTATTGTTGCTTACAAAGATTAAGGGCAGAATAGTAGGAGTTCAGGATGAACTTGTAGTGAAGAAAGTTAGCTGAACTCCGAGATTTCCTCCAGTGTCACTCAGCAGTACGAGAACATCTTAGTAGGTACCGTGCCAGAGGAGTATGCCAAGGCTGAGGATGAGAGTGTGGTTTCTGAGCTATGGTAGGAGGGGCCAGGGTGTCAATGACCGATGTAAGGGTGGAGTTATAGTGGCAGATAAATTGGTCAGGGCAGGAAAAGGAGGTGATGGAAGAGAGGAGAGGTTTGAGAGAGCTAGTGAGCTGTTGCTGATCTAATGACTTAGTGCTTCTGTGAAGTTTGGTGTAAGGGATAGAGGAAGGGAGGGTTGTAGGGAGGGAAGTGATGTTGCAAGTTAGGAGATTATGGTCAGAAAGAGGAAAAGGGGAGTTTGTGAAGTTTGAAATAGTGCATCAATAGTTGAAAATCAGATCAAGAGAGGGACCATCTTTGTGAGTGGGAGAGTCAGTCCATTGTGACAGGCCGAAAGAGGAAGTAAGTTGCAGAAGTTTTTTTGCAGAGGAGGCAGTGGGATTATCAAGAGGGAATTTGAAGTCACCAAAAATCAGGGCAGGGGTGTCTGAGGTAAGGAAATAAGGAAAGCCAGGCAGCAAAGTGATCTAAAAATTGAGTTGGGGAGCCAGGGGGGCGGTATATGACTGCAACACCTATAGAGAGGGGAGAAAATAAACTAATCATGTGTGCTTCAAATGAAGAAAATGTGAGGGAAGAGAAGGGCTGTATTTGTTGAAAGGTGCAACGAGAGGAAAGTAAAATACCAACACCACCTCCCTGTCTATTGCCAGACCTAGGAGTGTGGCTGAAATGGAGACCCACATGTGACAGTGCAGCAGTGAATGCTGTGTCTGAAGCAGAGAGCCAGGTTTCTGTAAGAGCCAGAAGGTTAGAAGAGTGGGAGATAAAAAGATCATGGATAGAAGTTAGCTTGTTGCAAACAGAGCGAGAGTTCCAGAGTGCACAAGTGAAGGGAGTGGTGGTTTTAAATGCAAGATGTATGAGATTAATGTTACCAGAGTTTTTTGTTTTTGAAGTCTATTGAAAGGCACGTGTGGGTGTGGATGTGCAAGGCTAAGGAGTTGTGGGGGACCAGGATTAGGGGAGATGTCGCCAGCAGCTAGTATGAGCAAGAGGGAGAGTTACATGAGGTGAGATGCAGATTTGCAGTAATGAGACTGTTTTTGTGCTGAAGTGCAAGGGGGAGAGACAGTCTTTAGGAATGTGTGAAGTTCATGAATACAAAAGTAAGGTGAGGTTAAGAGAGATGGGCTGATGAACAGTGCAGGTGGCGAGGGGGAAGGAGTAATAGAATAAAGTAGTTTGTTATAGAGACAAAAGGTAGCAAAAAGGAAAGTGAGTATAGTGAGCATTATTACAAACTAAGCAAACAGTGAATAAAACACAGTGTTACAACAGGACTTGCCTTATCCCTTGCCCAATCCTTGTTCAATTCTTGTGTAATTATTTTGCCCAATTGTTAATGTCTCACTTATAAATGTTCACTTAAGAGATGTGAACATGAGAACGGTGAGGAATCAGCCCAAAACTACATGGGAGGATCTTGTCAATGATCTCAAGGCAGCTGGGATAATAGTCACCAAGAAAAGAATTGGTAACACACTATGCCATGAAGGACTGAATTTCTACAGGGCCCGCAAGGTTTCCCTGCTCAAGAAAGCACATGTACAGGCCTGTCTGAAGTTTGCCAATGAACATCTAAATGATTCAGAGGAGAACTGAGTCTTTGGCATCAACTCAACTCAACTCGCCGTGTTTGGAGAAGGAGGAATGCTGCCTATGTCCCCAAGAACACCATCCCCACCGTCAAACATGGAGGTGGAAACATTATGCATTGGGGGTGTTTTTCTGCTAAGGGGACAGGATAACTTCACCACATCAAAGGGACAATGGACGGGGCTATTTACCGTCAAATCTTGGGTGAGAACATACTTCCCTCAACCAGGGCATTGAAAATGGGTCGTGGGTGGGTATTCCAGCATGACAATGACCTAAAACACACGGCCAAGGCAACGAAGGAGTGGCTCAAGAAGATGCACATTAAGGTCCTGGAGTGGCCTAGCCAGTCTCCAGACCTTAATCCCATAGAAAATCTGTGGAGGGAGCAGAAGGTTTGAGTTGCCAAATGTCATCCTCAAAACCTTAATGACTTGGAGAAGATCTGTAAAGAAGAGTGGAACAAAATCCCTCCTTAGATGTGTGCAAACCTGGTGGCCAACTACAAGAAATGTCTGACCATTGTAATTGCTAACAAGGGTTTTGCCTCCAAGTACTAAGTCATGTTTTGCTAATGGGTCAAATACTTATTTTACTCATTAAAAGGCAAATCAATTTATAACTTTTTGAAATGTGTTTTTCTGGATTTGTTGTTGTTTTTTTTTATCTCTCACTGTTCAAATAAAGCTACCATTAAAATTATAGACTGATCATTTCTTTGTCAGTGGGCAAACGTTTAAAATCAGCAGGGGATCAAATACATTTTTTCCTCACTGTATATATTAGACATGTGCAATTTGTTTCGGCTGAATTTCGTTTCAGGAATTTTTCATTGTTTTAATCTAAACCGCAGTTCCCCCACATCGCCAACACTAACTAAAACACTAACGGCTAGATTTAGAGTTTTGTCGGTAAGGACCCGCGTATCTAACGCTGGCTTTTTTCTGGCCGCACCTTTAAAATAACTCTGGTATTGAGAGTCCACAGAATGGCTGCGTTAGGCTCCAAAAAAGGAGCGTAGAGCATATTTAACGCAACTGCAACTCTCGATACCAGAGTTGCTTACGGACGCGGCCAGCCTCAAAAACGTGCTCGTGCACGATTCCCCCATAGGAAACAATGGGGCTGTTTGAGCTGAAAAAAAACCTAACACCTGCAAAAAAGCCGCGTTCAGCTCCTAACGCAGCCTCATTGTTTGCTATGGGGAAACACTTCCTACGTCTGCACCTAACACCCTAACATGTACCCCGAGTCTAAACACCCCTAACCTTACACTTATTAACCCCTAATCTGCTGCCCCCGCTATCGCTGACCCCTGTATATTATTTTTAACCCCTAATCTGCCGCTCCGTAAACCGCCGCTACTTACATTATCCCTATGTACCACTAATCTGCTGCCCCTAACACCGCCGACCCCTATATTATATTTATTAACCCCTAATCTGCCCCCCACAACGTCGCCTCCACCTGCCTACACTTATTAACCCCTAATCTGCCGAGCGGATGGCACCGCTATTATTATAAAGTTATTAACCCCTAATCCGCCTCACTAACCCTATAATAAATAGTATTAACCCCTAATCTGCCCTCCCTAACATCGCCGACACCTAACTTCAATTATTAACCCCTAATCTGCCGACTGGAGCTCACCGCTATTCTAATAAATGTATTAACCCCTAAAGCTAAGTCTAACCCTAACACTAACACCCCCCTAAATTAAATATAATTTTAATCTAACGAAATTAATTAACTCTTCTTAAATAAATTATTCCTATTAAAAGCTAAATACTTACCTGTAAAATAAATCCTAATATAGCTACAATATAAATTATAATGATATTATAGCTATTTTAGGATTAATATTTATTTTAACCAGGTACAATAGCTATTAAATAGTTAAGAACTATTTAATAGCTAAAATAGTTAAAATAATTACAAATTTACCTGTAAAATAAATTCTAACCTAAGTTACAATTAAACCTAACACTACACTATCAATAAATAAATTAAATACAATTCCTACAAATAAATACAATGAAATAAACTAACTAAAGTACAAGAAATAAAAAAGAACTGTTACAAAAAATAAAAAAATATTTACAAACATTAGAAATATATTACAACAATTTTAAACTAATTACACCTACTCTAAGCCCCCTAATAAAATAACAAAGCCCCCCAAAATAAAAAAATGCCCTACCATATTCTAAATTACTAAAGTTCAAAGCTCTTTTACCTTACCAGCCCTGAACAGGGCCCTTTGCGGGGCATGCCCCAAGAAGTTCAGCTCTTTTGCCTGTAAAAAAAAACATACAATACCCCCCCCAACATTACAACCCACCACCCACATACCCCTAATCTAACCCAAACCCCCCTTAAATAAACCTAACACTAAGCCCCTGAAGATCTCCCTACCTTGAGTCGTCCTCACCCAGCCGAGCCAAATTCTTCATCCAAGCGGAGCAAGAAGAGGTCCTCCATCCGGTAGAAGTCTTCATCCAAGCGGGGCAGAAGAGGTCTTCCATCCGATTGAAGTCTTCATCCAAGCGGGATCTTCTATCGTCATCCATCCGGAGCGGAGCGGCAGCATCCTGAAGACCTCCGACGCGGACCATCCATCCTGGCCGACGACTGAACGACGAATGACGGTTCCTTTAAATGACGTCATCCAAGATGGCGTCCCTCGAATTCCGATTGGCTGATAGGATTCTATCAGCCAATCGGAATTAAGGTAGGAATATTCTGATTGGCTGATGGAATCAGCCAATCAGAATCAAGTTCAATCCGATTGGCTTAGGTTTTTTTAGTCAGGTTTTTGTTTGGGGGGGTTGGTTGTGTGGGTGGGGGTTGGTTGTGTGGGTGGTGGGTTTTACTGTTGGGGGGTCTTTGTATTTTTCTTTACAGGTAAAATAGCTGACTTCTTTGGAGCAATGCCCCGCAAAAGGCCCTTTTATGGGCTATTTGTAGTTTACTGTAGGCTAGGGGTTTTGTTATTGTGAGGGGCTTTTTATTTTCATAGGGCCCTTAGATTAGGTGTAATTAGTTTAAATCTTTGATCATTTATTTTTTATTTTATGTAACTTAGTGTTTATTTTTTGTGTAACTTAGTGTTTGTTATTTTTTGTAACTTAGGGGTCGATCCGATATAAAGCGTCGCCCGCAAAAGCCGGCGACGCCAATATTTGCGCGGATTTGGTATCACATATACGGCGTAACCTAGAAGTTACGCGCGTATATTTCTGCCGTCGCCCGCAGTTTTTTGGGCCATAGGCAGGTATACCAAACCCGCGCAGTTTGGTATCCAATATGCAGCGTAAGGACTTACGTGGCGAAAATGGAGAAAACTTACTCCATTTTCACCTCGCCACAAAAAGCAGCCGTAAGAAGCCTTACGCTGACTATTGGAGCCCCGTAACTCCCTAAACTAACTAGAAAATAAACCTAACACCTAACGCATGCGCAATGTCTATCTCCCTGTCAACCGCGATCTGCTAAAATAAACCTAACACCTAACGCATGCGCAATGTCTATCTACCTGTCAACCGCGATCCCCCCCCCCCGAAATCCCTAATAAAGTTATTACCCCCTAAACCGCCGCTCCCGGACCCCGCCGCCATCTACATAAACTAACCCCCTACTGTGAGCCTCTAAAACCGCCGCCATCTACCTTATCTATCCCCTAATCTGACCCCTTACACCGCCGCCACCTATATAAAAATGATTAACCCCTAATGTAAGCCCCTTACACCGCCGCCATCTCTATTAAAATGATTAACCCCTAATTTAATCTACCTACCCCGCCGCCAGCTATATTATCTATATTAACCCTAAGTATATTATAGTTAATATAGGTATTACATTATATATATTAACTATATTAACCCTAATTATATTAGGGTTAATATAGTTAATATAGTTACTATAGTATTTATATTAACTATATTAACTCTATCTAACCCTAACTAAATTTATATTAAATTAATCTAATTCATTTATAAACTAAAATATTCCTATTTAAATCTAAATACTTACCTATAAAATAAACCATAAGATAGCTACAATATAATTAATAATTACATTGTAGCTATGTTAGGGTTAATATTTATTTTACAGGTAAATTGTTAATTATTTTAACTAGGTATAATAGATATTAAATAGTTATTAACTATTTAATATCTACCTAGTTAAAATAATTACCCAATTACCTGTAAAATAAATCCTAACCTAAGTTACAAATACACCTACACTATCAATAAATTTAATAAACTACTAACATCTATCTAAAAATACAATTAAATTAACTAAACTAAATTACAAAAAAAAACAAACCCTAAATTACAAAAAATAAAAAAAAGATTACAAGATATTTAAGCTAATTACACCTATTCTAAGCCCCCTAATAAAATAATAAACCCCCAAAATAAAAAAAATTCCCTGCCCTATTCTAAATTCAACAAATTTCAAAGCTCTTCACCTTACCAGCCCTTAAAAGGGCCTTTTGTGGGGCATGCCCCAAAGAATTCAGCTCTTTTGCATACAAGAAATACAATACCCCCCCCCATTACAACCCACCACCCACATACCCCTATTCTAAACCCACCCAAACCCCCCTTAAAAAAGCCTAACACTACCCCCCTGAAGATCTCCCTACCTTGTCTTCACCACACCGGGCCGAACTCCTGATCCGATCCGGGCGATGTCTTCCTCCAAGCGGCAAAGAAGAATTCTTCCTCCGGCGATGTCTTCCTCCAAGCGGCAAAGAAGAATTCTTCCTCCGGCGACGTCTTCCTCCAAGCGGCAGCAAAGTCTTCATTCTTCCGGCGGCATCTTCAATCTTCTTTCTTCGCTCCGCCGCCGCGGAGCATCCATCCCGGCCGACTGCTGAACTTGGAATGATGTACCTTTAAATGACGTCATCCAAGATGGCGTCCGCCGAATTCCGATTGGCTGATAGGATTCTATCAGCCAATCGGAATTAAGTTAAAAAAATCTGATTGGCTGATTGAATCAGCCAATCAGATTCAAGTTCAATCCGATTGGCTGATCCAATCAGCCAATCAGATTGAGCTCGCATTCTATTGGCTGTTCCGATCAGCCAATAGAATGCAAGCTCAATCTGATTGGCTGATTGGATCAGCCAATCGGATTGAACTTGAATCTGATTGGCTGATTCAATCAGCCAATCAGATTTTTTTAACTTAATTCCGATTGGCTGATAGAATCCTATCAGCCAATCGGAATTCGGCGGACGCCATCTTGGATGACGTCATTTAAAGGTACATCATTCCAAGTTCAGCAGTCGGCCGGGGTGGATGCTCCGCGGCGGCGGAGCGAAGAAAGAAGATTGAAGATGCCGCCGGAAGAATGAAGACTTTGCTGCCGCTTGGAGGAAGACGTCGCCGGAGGAAGAATTCTTCTTTGCCGCTTGGAGGAAGACATCGCCGGAGGAAGAATTCTTCTTTGCCGCTTGGAGGAAGACATCGCCCGGATCGGATCAGGAGTTCGGCCCGGTGTGGTGAAGACAAGGTAGGGAGATCTTCAGGGGGGTAGTGTTAGGCTTTTTTAAGGGGGGTTTGGGTGGGTTTAGAATAGGGGTATGTGGGTGGTGGGTTGTAATGGGGGGGGGGTATTGTATTTCTTGTATGCAAAAGAGCTGAATTCTTTGGGGCATGCCCCACAAAAGGCCCTTTTAAGGGCTGGTAAGGTAAAGAGCTTTGAAATTTGTTGAATTTAGAATAGGGCAGGGAATTTTTTTTTATTTTGGGGGTTTATTATTTTATTAGGGGGCTTAGAATAGGTGTAATTAGCTTAAATATCTTGTAATCTTTTTTTTATTTTTTGTAATTTAGGGTTTGTTTTTTTTGTAATTTAGTTTAGTTAATTTAATTGTATTTTTAGATAGATGTTAGTAGTTTATTAAATTTATTGATAGTGTAGGTGTATTTGTAACTTAGGTTAGGATTTATTTTACAGGTAATTGGGTAATTATTTTAACTAGGTAGATATTAAATAGTTAATAACTATTTAATATCTATTATACCTAGTTAAAATAATTAACAATTTACCTGTAAAATAAATATTAACCCTAACATAGCTACAATGTAATTATTAATTATATTGTAGCTATCTTAGGGTTTATTTTATAGGTAAGTATTTAGATTTAAATAGGAATATTTTAGTTTATAAATGAATTAGATTAATTTAATATAAATTTAGTTAGGGTTAGATAGAGTTAATATAGTTAATATAAATACTATAGTAACTATATTAACTATATTAACCCTAATATAATTAGGGTTAATATAGTTAATATATATAATGTAATACCTATATTAACTATAATATACTTAGGGTTAATATAGATAATATAGCTGGCGGCAGGGTAGGTAGATTAAATTAGGGGTTAATCATTTTAATAGAGATGGCGGCGGTGTTAAGGGCTCACTTTAGGGGGTTATAGATATAATATAGCTGGCGGCGGGGTACGGGAGCGGCGGTTTAGGGGTTAATAACTTTATTAGGTTGCGGCGGGGTAAAGGAGCGGCGGTTTAGGGGTTAATAGCATTTTTATTGTTAGGCTAGTGAGGGGGGATAGCGGATAGAGGGTTAGACAGTGCGGGCTATGTTAGGGAGGCGTGTTAGACAGTGCGGGCTATGTTAGGGAGGCGTGTTAGACAGTGCGGGCTATGTTAGGGAGGCGTGTTAGACAGTGCGGGTGTTTTAGACTTTAGTCAGGTTTTATAGGCGCCGGCAGTTTCTAACGTGCCGCAAGTCACTGGTGACGCCAGAAATTTGTACTTACGCAGATTTCTGGACATCGCTGGTTTGTGAGACTTACGGCACGTTAGCATCTGACGGCGACCTATATGGGATGGCTCGAGTTGCGAGCTGAAACTGCGGGCGACGCTGGTTCCCTCGCTTGCGCCGCAAACTGCGATCGATATCGGATCGCGCCCCAAGTTGTTAGTTTTTTTGTAACTTAGTAATTTTTTAGTGTAGATTTAAATTACTTGAGTAGGGTTAGGTGTTTAAATATATAATATAGTTAATTTAATTTGTAGTTTAATGTAATTTTAGTCTAATATTTAGGTTAGGTTAATTATTAGTTTAATATAGTTTAATGTAATTTTAGTCTAATAGTTAGGTTAGGTTATTTAATAGCTTAATATAGTTTAATGTAAATTAGTATAATAGTTAGGGTAGATTAATTATTAGTTTAATATAGTTTAATTTAAATCTAAAAGTAAGTTTAAATTTATTATAAGATAGGGATGAGTTAATAATTAATATAAAGTTAGCGAGTTGTTAGGTTTAGGGGTTAATAGTTTAATTTAGTTTATGGCGATGTGGGGGGCTGGCGGTTTAGGGGTTAATAGGTTTAGTAAGTGCTAGTGATGTGGGATGCCAGGGGTTTAGGGGTTAATACATTTATTTAGTTGCGGTGGGGTCCGGGAGCGGCGGGATAGGGGTTAATAACTTTATGTAGGTGTCGGCGGTGTCAGGATGGAAGAATAGGGGTTAATAAGTATAATGTAGGTGGTGGCGATGTAGGGGGCAGCAGATTAGGGGTTTTTAGACTCAGGGAACATGTTAGGGTGTTAGGTGTAAACATAACTTTTATTCTCCCATAGGAATCAATGGGATATCGGGCAGCAGCGAACATAAGCTTTCGCTGCTTTCAGACTCCCATTGACTCCTATGGCATCCGCCGCCTCCAGCGGCGGATTGAAAACCAGGTATGCTGGGCCGGAATAGTGGCGAGCGTACCTGTTAGAAATTTGATAAATAGCAAAAGTAGACAGATAGTGCCGAATTTGCATTCGGAACATCTGTAGTGACGTAAGCATCGATCTGTGTCGGACTGAGACCAGCGGATCGTATGTTACCTCACAGATTTCTACTTTTGCCGGTCTGTAGGGTTTGATAAATAAGGGGAATCAGGCTCGCCACAATTACGCTGCGGAATTCCAGCGTATTTGCGGTTGATAGCTTGATAAATAGGCCTCTATGTATTTAGTGTAAATATTTCACATTCCAATGTTCTGCACATACCAAAATATGTTCTAAGTATTTATCAATAGATATTTATATATATATATATATATATATATATATATATATATTTATCTATACTTTTAAATAATCATGTATATATACAGTATATATATATATATATATATATATATATATATTGTACAAAAATACATCAGATATATGTAGAAATATTTATTTATGAATAAATAGAAGATATTCTGTTATGTGCAGATCTTCAGAATGTGAAACATTCATATTTTCATGTCAGGTTAGCGCAAATGAGAATATGAGATATGGTTTGCGCGAGAGTGGGGTGTTATGTTTTTTTCCAATTTTTTTTCTCTATTGACTTCTATGGGGGAATACGTGAACATGCACAAGATATTCTAACTTCGGGTTTTGGCAGAAAAGCTTACTTCTAGTGCAAAAGTGTTAATTTGTACTTCACTCATAATCTGGCACTTTGCGTATTGTAGTGAGAAATGAACTGCGACTAGTGTATATTGGTCTAAAATAATCAATTGATTAATGTAGTAAAAATAAAGTTTTGTATGTGTATATTATGTTTTGTTAAAAAAATGAGTGTGTAGAGTGAAAATGATCAAGTGATGTGAATGAGAGTGAAAGATGGTGTGGAAATAAAAGGGAATAAAGGGGGAGTATGTGTAAGGGAAAAGTAATCAGATATAGTGAATAAAGTAATCTTAAATGAGGATGATTGGAATAATGTATAAAGTGAAAGTGATCAAGTGGTGTATTAACATGATGTGAAAAAAAGAAAAAAAAGAGGATAAAGTGATCTGAATGTAAATAAGTAGTCTGATGTAAAAAACTTTGCATATATTGATATATAACCTAGAAAAAGGAACTAAATCTACATGTTCATTTAAACCTTATGGTACAAGTGATTTAAGTTTAAAAATCCAGATGAAAGCAGGTGAATCTATGATAATTGTGACTAAAAGGAACATGTTCAAGTGGGGTAATATAAAACAGGAAGGATTGCAATGATGTTCTCTGCACAGTGGGTGCCATGTACTAAGGCGTCAAATTTTTCGCACAGACCGTATCGAATTAACCCGCCAGCATTCGCACCATGCGGATAGAACTTCGTTACATGAATGTACTAAAAACCAAGCCATAAAATTTCGCGTCTATTGAATCTCGAAGACAATCGGATTATTGATAACTTTGAAGCTTCGTTCAGTGCGAAAGAGCAAAATTATGAAGCAGTCTGCGACCTAATTGGTTTAGTTCTTCACCCACGTGACCATCTAGGTGTCATAATCGTCAGACAAGCGGTAACGTCTGGCTGCTGACATGTATAAGAATGTGCATTTTCCCAGAAATCTTAGAATATTGTTTATTTACTTTTCGGTATTCACTTTTAGAAGATGGCTTGCTCCGGAGATTCAGCTACTTCTAAGAAGACTCGCAACCCTAATTTCTCTCATCAACAGAATGTTGTACTTGTTGATCTAGTATTTGAATATTATGACAATATTTATGGTAGTCGAGTCAAGCAAACCCCCGGTGCTCGTAAGAATCTTTTTTGGGAAAAAATTAGTGACGCTGTGAGTGCTCAAGGACCAACTAAAAAAGATATCGACTCCTGCAAAAAAAGGTTCAACAATATAAAGCGTCAAACTAAAGCCAAAATTGCCAAAGAGAAGCAATTTTTTTTTAAGTTAAATGAAACCCAAATGTTTGATTTAGAAAGAGCATGCAATTCTAATCAACTGTATAATTTATTTATTTATTTTTTTTTTTTTTTTATTTTTTTATTTTAAAGAATTTTTATTGAGAACCAAAAGTACATACAGTCAATAAACACAAAGGAAAACAATTATCGTCCTCAGAAAGAGAACATCAAAGTAAGTACATAGATTTGACAAATAGCATCTAGGCATATTTCTGAGTGATAAACATTTAGGTATGTTTTAAACAAGATGTATATATCTAGATATTAATTGAGAATTATCCTCAAACTTCATAGGGATCTCAGATAATAAAATGTAAATTTAGCTTCTGTGGTGAAGAATTGCAAGTGACAACTAGAACCACGTGTCTTGAATATCAAGACGAACTCTAACTAAGCTTGGGTATTTAGTAGTGTTGCATAGGGGGGGAGGATAGGCCAAAGGAAAGAAGGGCTAAGGGGTCATCTCGTGGGAGGTGGTGGGAAAAATCTGGGTGAGAAAGGGAATGGGGTAGAAGGAAACAGTACAGAGGGAGTGGTGATGGCAGAAGTATTATAGGAGGTATAGGGAGGTGGGGAGAAGAGAATAAAAAAAAAAAAAAAAAAAAAAAAGGGGGGGTTAAAACAGTTTGTGCACTGTGTCCCTGGTCTCAGATTTTTGTGTTACTGACAGGGGAAAGACAGCGGCATGAGGCAATATTTAGGTCTACTGGATCTGAATCCAGTCTTCCCATATTGCCCAATAGTCTTCCATGCGTTCCAGTGAACCATACGCAAATTTCTCCTTGTTAGCTAGGTACTGTATTACCTCGCAAACATCCGATATTGTAGGTGGAGCAACTCGTTTCCATGCTCTAGCAATACAAAGCTTGGTGGCTGCCAACACATAGATCACCAACTGTTTGCTGCATTTGGGGAGGGCTTTATCTAAGATGTGGAAAAGGGCTGAACTTGGGGTTAGTTGTATAGTCAAGTTCATAGAGTGCAACAGTGTCTCAACGTCTCTCCAGAGGTCTCGGATTTTTGGGCACGACCACCACACATGAGAATTGGAGCCTTCTCCTCCACATAGTCTCCAACATTCTGAGGAAATGCTAGGGAACATTTTCAACAGTTTGGTGGGCACTCTATACCATTGCAGCATAAGTTTCATGTAGCTTTCAAAAATCGTTATGCAGTGAATCGTTTTTTTTTGTCAATTGGATCGCATCTTTCAGCTCTTTGTCTGACATGTTTAAAGCTAATTCCCTACACCACATTTTGATTTGGCTCGGGAGGCCCACTGAATGGTCTTGTAGAAGGGCCCTGTAGTGAAATGTAAGAGGCTTTACCGTCCCCATCTCATGTAGCCATCTCTCTTCCCATGGGAATGGGGTCTGAGATTTTGAGTCCCAAATCTCCAGGAGCGGAGCAAGCTAAGTACTCTGCAACATTCAAAGGATAGCCATAGGGGAGAACCCCTCAGTAAGTCGAGTACTTGGTGAACTGACATAAGCTTCCCATTAGAAAACAATTGCTTTACCAGCTCGAACTCATGTTGTATCCAGAATTCGACATGGATATTTGGGAGGTCCCATAGGAGACCTCTCATCTGATGAATCGGCGATGGGTGTGGGGCAATTTCTGTATGGTGTCTGAGCTTGTGCCACGTTTTAATATTTTGCTGTACTATAGGGTTAATAACCCTGTCAACTAGTTGCTTGTGTCCGTGAACCCACAGAACACTCGGAAGATCCAAGCCCTCAGGTAGGTGCAATTCCTCAAGTTTGAACCATTTTGGTTTCTCTCTAGCAGGGCCCCAGGCCGTGATCTGCGATAATCTGGCAGCCTCATAATAAAGAAATACGTTTGGAAAAGCCACTCCACCTCTAGAGAATTCCCTCTGTATGGTTTTATAGCTAATCCGAGGTGTCTTTTTCCCCCAGACATAGTTAGTAAAGGGCCGGTAGATTTGCTGTAGGGTGCCATGTGGAATATTCAACGGAATACAACGAAATAGGTATAATACCTTAAGGAGTAGCGACATTTTCACTGTAGCTATGCGTCCCATCCAAGAAATCTCTCTGAAGTCCCATCTGCGAATTAGGGCCTGTAGCTCAGCGATTAGAGGATCAAAGTTCAGAGACAGAATCTTATCCAGATCCGCACTCAACTGGATGCCGAGATGTTTAATGGACGTTGTGGACCAGTGAAAATCGTACACTTCTTGCAGGTTTAAGAGCTGGTCGCTAGGTATATTAATACTGTATGCCTCCGTTTTCGACATATTTATCTTATAGTAGCTCAGTAAGCTAAACTGTGCTAAGGTGGTGAACACAGCTGGAGCTGAGCACTTAGGGTTCGTGAGAAAGAGAGTGACATAATCTGCGTATAACGCGATCTTTTCCTGGCAGGGGCCCATCTGTATCCCTTCAATAGTAGGCGACACACGAATCGCCTCCGCTAGTGGTTCCATGACTAGGGCAAATAACAAGGGGGACAGTGGGCAACCCTGCCTGGTTCCATTAGAGATGTCAAAGGGGGGGGGGAGCGAAAGCCCAGCCCTCTCACCCTGGCGCTTGGACAGGAATACAGGGCTCTGATCATGGTGATAGCCTCAGGTGGAAAGCCAAACGTCTCTAAAACCCTCCACATATATTCCCATCTGACCCTGTCAAACGCCTTTTCGGCATCTAGTGACAGGGCCAGAAGGGGGGTGTCCTGCCTCTTTGCCTCAGTGAAGACAGAAATCAATCGTCTCGTATTGTCCGGTCCCTGCCGGCCACAAACAAAGCCGACTTGGTCTGTATCGATCAGTGACGGCAGTAAGGAGGACAGTCTATCCACAAGAATTTTGGAGTATAATTTTGTGTCCACATTAATGAGCGAAATAGGGCGAAAATTTCTGCACTGGGATGGGTCTTTGCCTGGCTTGGGTATCGCGACAATAGTCGCTTCGAGATATTCTTTTAATATCTGTCCCATCGATCTAATTTCATTGTAAGTGTGGCACAATATGGGTTTAAGCTGCGTCTGTACCTTTTTATAGAGTTTCCCCGGGAACCCATCCGGGCCCGGGGCTTTGTCGTTCTTTAACTGTTTAATTGCCAATCCAAGCACCATCTCAGTGATAGGTGCAATTAACTTGTCTTTATCCTCCTCTGAGAGTACTGGCAGATTCAATTTCTCCAAGAAGGAGGAAATGGCCTGAGGGGGTGCCACTGTGGGCCTCTCATGTGAGTCAATGTTATAGAGGCGCTCGTAGAAATTCGCAAAGGCCTCCCCTATGTCCTCAGGGGCACACACTCTTCGTCCCTCGAAGTCAAGGTATGGTATTCGGGAGTACGCTAGTCTCTGTTTCAATTTGTCCGCTAACATCGCGCCTGCTTTGTTGCTTTTGGAGTACATAATCATTTTGAATCTCGAAAGGGCTCGTTTAAATTTTTCCACTTCTAGATTCTTGATTTGTGATTTTAGATTCAGAATCTCGCTGGATAGACTATCCGTAGGAGCTAGTTTATTTTGCCGTTCTCTCGTTCTCAAGTCACAAGTGAGTTTCCCCAGTGGGGCTCCCCACTTCTTTTTAATACTGGATGCCTTTGCGATACAGAACCCCCTGATATAGGCCTTTAAGGCTGCCCATCTGATTTGATGCGAGGTCTGGTTAGGTCTGTTTATCTCCAGAAATTCCTCTATCTTATCTACCAGATCTGGGACGAAGGATGCGTCTTCCCACAGGAATTTTGGAAGTTTCCATGACGGTCTGATCAATGTAGATCTTTCCATGTCAATTGACATAGCTACAGCATCATGGTCAGACCATGGGCAGCTGCATATGCTAGAGTTTGTGATGTTGTTCATAGACCAAGAGTCAACAAAGAAGTAGTCCAATCTCGAGTACGACCGATGAGGGGGTGAAAAGTACGTATAATCTTGCGATTCTGGGTGGTATGCCCTCCACACATCGTAAAGTTCAGATTGGTATATGAGGTTCTGGAACTTAGGGGCCGTGGACTTAGAATAATTATCTAAGACTTTATTGTTCGGGATTTTTTTGTCTATGTAAGGGTCCCAGACTAGATTGAAGTCACCTCCTAATATCAGCGTGCCTTGTTTTAGACCGTCTATAAAATGTAACATCGTGCGCAAAAAGGCTATCTGACCCTGATTGGGGGCGTATAAGTTTACAAGAGTATAGAGATGTGAATTGAGCTTACAAATCACTAATAGAAACCTCCCTTCCGGGTCCGTTTCCATGTGTATTTGTTGAAATGCCACCGCTGCGCTGATACAGATTGAAACTCCCCTGCTCTTTTCTTGGTAAGTCGAATTGAGAACTGTCGGATAGTGTTTGGATTTTAGAGCTGGGGTGTTTGTCGAGGCCCAGTGGGTCTCCTGTAAGAAGGATACATCACACCGAAGCTTCTTTAAATACGATTGTACCATGCTGCGCTTTGCTGGTGAGTTAAGCCCCTTTGTGTTAAGAGAGACAAATTTAAGACCGGGGCTCATTGTCACACGTGAAGAGAAGGGGGAGAGAGAGAAAAAAAAAAGGGAGGGGGGGGGGAAGAGGGAGGAGGTAAGAGGGTTAAGGTAAATGTGGTTTGGTTATAGTTGTCTGATCCTCAGATATGAGGATATGAGTAATAAGTCACTTAGGAAATACGATTGAATCTGTGTTCTTTTGCTTACTTTCGGTAAGCTGTGGTGTTACCCTTGGGGGGGGGGTGGAGAGATGCAGTCTGACGATCATATGGACTAGTGTCCAAAAGGATAGAGGAGAAAAATCAGCAAGAGGGAAGGGAGGAGGGGGGAGGTCCGGGCCGAGGCAAGGTCCGTAGGTGGGGAGGTATAGGGGTTGTACTTTAGGTGGGATCTGTCTGTTCTAGGTTAGGGGTGAAATTGTCAGTAAGAGAAAAAGTGAATATCAGACAAGCCAATATGACGTCTTAACAATCCCATTAATAATATCTAGTCACAACAACCTGTTTTAAACGTAAATGTAGGATAAGATGATATTATGCTGTAATAAACATAGGAAACAATGTAGTCAGTTACAGCGAGAACTTTTCAAATATACATTTGCCTGTAATATTTCCTCTACAGTGTGGATCAAATATTATAACTCTGGTCAAACATCCTACTTAGTTGTAACCATTTATGGTTTGGCTAGGCTATATTCAAGATTGTAAAAACAGACACATCAACTTAATACATAACTGATACAGATAGCGTGAAGCAATAAGAGGTTAGTAGAGTCCTTCTTCCATGCTGAACAATTTGGTGTCTGAAAACCTAAACTGAGGAAGGCATTCACAACATGACTGGAAAAGTCTCAATTTCCCGTCTAGTGTGCTAAGGGCTTCCGGAGAGTGTTGTTAACAGGTAATGTCTCTCAGTCTCAGCTTCAGACCAGGCGGTCTAGGGCCAAGGGATGAGTAACCGAGTATCTTTACTGTGTATAGTGGGTCTCAGGTACGACCTGGTGGACTATCTATACTGAATTGTATGTAACTGGGGCCTTACTAGGAGTGCATCGGCTATCTTCTCATCACTAGAATCAGGCTCATTATATCTATAGTGAGAGAAAGAAATATTTGAATATGTAACTATAATTCTGCTGGGGCCTTGTTAATGTCGCTAGTTTAACTGTTGTCATGTTTGACTGTCTTAGCACCGCCGTCAGCATCTAGTGAATGAGCATATCTAGTGTAAGCATATCTACAGGGCTTAGTGGGTTAAGATTTATTACAGCCAGGTGTAAGCCTCTGGAAGAGCGAAAGGCGTTAGTGCAGGTTTTGACATGTGTTAGTAATCTTAAAACATAATAAGGCAAGTCCTATCATTCTAAAGATTATGCAAATTTGTTAGATATTACATATTTCAAGTCTACAGGCACATCAAATGGTAAGTGAACAAAAGCCTTCTAAAGAAGGCTTAGCAACATGTACAACCAGCATAAACAATATTAAATGGCATTTAGAAACGTTGCAAGATAAACATAAAACTCAGGAAGTTTTGCTGTTAGCAGCACATTAGGGTCTCGATAACTGGGGTAAAAAGTCTCTTATTGTGTCCCTGATGCCACAACATCTCTTTGCATAACTCTTCTAAACAAGGCCCACCAGCTCCTGGAACAAACAGCTGTAGTGGTAATAATACTCATGAACATTACAAGGGTCCGATATGTTGAACAGTACATATTTCAGTTCTGTGGGCACGCATAATAAAAAGTACACGTGGGCCATTCAAATAAGGCTCAGCACTACTTGTAACTAGCATAAGGAACATTAGAAGATAGTTTTAAACATTGCAAGAGGAGCATAGTGCTCAGGGGTGCTCGCTGTCAGGAGCAAACTAGGGCCATAATGACTGGAGTAAATAGTCTCTCATTATATGTCCTTGGCCTAATAACGTTTATTTGCGTAAGGCCTCTAAATAAGGTTCACCAACTCTTGTTATTAACAACGGAAACAGTAAACATAATTATAAACAGTGCAAAGGGATTATATAATTCAAACATTTTCATTGTTAGCACCAGATCATGACTGTGATGGTTAGGGCAAAGAGAGTCTCTTATAGTGTGTCCATGCCCTTGTAACATTCCCATGGATGGGACAAAGTGTCTCTTAGTCTCGTAATAAAACATTTCCTACTTCACACAATTATGTAACTGAGAAATAAACAAAGCATTCCCCTATAGAGTATGATAACAAGGGAACATTAAGTAATGAAAGGTATACTTATCAGTCTTCATCATCCGAGGGATCTTCTGTTCCATCTGTTGAGGGTTGTTGTGATGTTGGGTTCTGCCTTTTGGATGGAGCCTTTCTTTGAGCAAGAGGCCTCCACTCAAATGCTGTTGGTCTCAGAATAGAGGAGGAGGTAGTGTGTTGTTCTACTTCTTTAGGAATATGGGAGCCATTTTCTCTAGTTTGGCTAGTGCTTTTGGCCCATCCTTTGAGGAGAAGTTGACCCTTGTCTGGGGTGTCAGCTGTGTAAAATCAGCCATCTTTTTGAATCAGCAGCTTAGTAGGATATCCCCACCTGTACTTAATTCCCATCTGTCTCAGTAGCTTTGTAACCTCTCGGAAGGTGCCTCTTTTTTGTACTGGGACAGGTCTGGAAATATTTGTATGGACTCAAATCTGCTAGGCAAGGTGGGACGTTGGAACATGGCTCGAAGAATTTGCTCTTTATATGTGAAGTAGTGGAATCTAGCGATCACATCTCTTGGTTTCTCTGCCGAGACATTCCTCCCTCTGGGGAGTCTATGTACTCTGTCCATTAAAGTTTCATTGGGGAATCCTGGAGCATGTAGTATTTCACATAGCTCAATGAGGTATTTTCCGAGGTCGGGCGGGGCAATTTCTTCAGGAACACCTCTGAATCTCAAATTGTTCCTGCGGGAACGATCTTCCATGTCCGCCATCTTAGCTTCGACTGTATCTAGCATATCGACAAGAACTTGTGAATGATTAGCCAGATTCCCCTGCTCTACCGCTAGGTCGTCTTGCTTCTTTTCTAGAACGTCAATACGTTCACTGATGACCCCAATATCTCTCCTGAGATCTGGTGTAGAGCTCCTGATAGCTTTGGTGAGGGATTCCTGGAGATAGTTCATCCTCTGAGTGAGGGTAGCTACAATATCTGAGGCTACTGAGCCAGGGATGCTGCTTTCCATACCTGTAGCTTCTGCCATATCAGGGCTGTTTTCCAGCAGCTGTTGTGGGGTGTTGAGTTCAGGCGTAGGCTTCCCAGCCGTAGGCTTAGCTTTGAAGTGGTCTGCCACAGATTTTCTATATTCTGAGGGATTAGCGGCCTTCCTCCGAGAGCCCTGTGGCATGATAGAGATATTAAGGTTTTAACAGAAGAACAACAGTGTAAAATAACACAATTAGGCAGAGATCCCTCGATAGGGTGTTTAGGACCAGTGTCTTAGATCACATTTCTTTAGTTAGTCATCTTATGCCTCGGCCCAGCGGACCCCCCGCCTCTTAGTGCATGCTGTGAGCCATGCGGACCATCAAAAGTAGGGTCATAGTCAGATATTTAAGTGGTGAGTTAATGATTAAAAAATCCAAAGTAAGGCCTTCTTCAGGTTTAAATGCCGGTTAGGTGGGTAAATAGGAATGACCCAGGTAGGATCTCTCAGTTGTACTGCCCCCTCCTAGGGATATGCCTCCTATTGGCCAAGTTGGTAAAGGGTGAGAGGGTATGACCCACAGGCACCTTGCACCTGTGGGAAAGGATGGAGGGGACTAGCTGAGCACACTGAAAGTTAGATTGGGAGGCAGGTAAAGCTGCGTTTGTGGTATAAGTCTCTCTCTGTTGTGGGAGGATCACCAGCCTGAAAACTCTGCTAGTTCATATAAAAAGCAGCCTTTATTAGCAATGACCTTATCTGGTGAAAAAGTCTAAGCAGGTCTTGCACCACTTAAACAATTAAAGCACTAAGATCCTCTAATATCAAGTGGTAAAAGCTCCCTTCAGCAGTATGGACATTCTGAGCAGTATAATGTATAAAAGGGGCTTTTAGGGCAGAGAGTGCAGCTGCCTGTATACAGTGAAATTACTCTCTTTAGTAGAATGGACGTTCTGAGTAGTGTGATATGTAAAAAGGGCTTCTAGGGCAGAGAGTGCAGCTGCCTGTTTACAGTGAGATTAGTTAATTAGATTTCCAGACCGGACAATTTTAAGCGTCTATTTGTCACTGGGGAAAAGCTGTGGCAATGTGTTAGCAGTTTACACAGCCGTTGCAGGGAGGCAGAAAGGCAGGAAGAAGGAGGGAAGATGGCGGACTTTGGCGCCTTTTTCTTTTCTCTCGCTCTGTTCTCTCCTGTGTTCCCCCTTTGTTGTCTATCTTATCCCCTTTGATATCTATCAGGATTACTTGTCCCTTTTGTGTCCGCCTTATGCCCTCTGTTTGTGTGACTGCAGGTTGTTACTCACTGCGGGCGGTGCGCCTCCGGGCAGATTTCCACTATGGCGTCCAAGTGTCTCTTTCAGGACAGCTGCAGTGTAGTCGGTAAAGCTCCGGAGCGGATCCCCGACCCTCCGGAGCTAAGTGCGGTGTGGCTGTATAGGTATTGCAGAGGCAGGTAAGCTGTTCGCTAGGTAGAGATAGCTTCAGGGCCCTGAAGTAGATGCGATTCCCAGCTCACCCGGCACGGCTCACACCCGAGTCTTAGAGAGGGCTGTACGGGTCTGGATCTTGTACCACCGAGGCCAGGCAGTCACACAAGCCTCAGCATGTTCCGAGATGTAGAAACTCGCCTGTTAGGGTGTAGTAAAACAGTTTTAAAGTTGTTTAAATAAATTGAAAAAGCAGGAGCTCTGTGAAGTTGCGACTGCTCTGTGCGGAAGTTAACTCCGCCCCCCCAACTGTATAATTTATTTTTATTATCTAATTAGCTTTATTTTCTTTATATTCTTTGTTGAAAAACATATATTTATATGCTCAGTAGCTGCTGATTGTTGTCTTCACATAGATGTCTCTTGTCATTGGCTCACCCATGTCCATTGCTATTTCTTCAACAAAGGATATCTAAAGAATGAAGCAAATTAGATAATAGAAGTAAATTGGATTTTTATTTTTTTTAAATTGTATTCTCTATTGGAATCATGTAAGAAAGATGGGTTTAGTGACCCTTTACTTAGTGCATTTGAAATAAAGATACAAATTGAAGGTAGAAAATTTAATAATAGGAGTACATTTTACATTTAATTAGCATTGCAAAAATTGCACCTAAAGTTTTAATTTTATTTAATGTATTAATTGAAATCTGTCTTTACTATTTCATAGGTGGCTCTGTTCGAGCATCGACCTCTGCATCTGTCCATACCCCATCTACCTCTTCATCACAGCTACCACGTCCTTCAACATCACAGCATTTGAATATAAGACAAGAACCACAACATGGGCAATATATACGTTCAACAACCAATACCAGCCACAGCCTATCGTCTGCAGATACTATTCCAGATGTAAGGAGCAGTACACCAGATACAGCTGTTGGAAGAAGCTCTGGTATGTATCTTTAAACCACTTATATATACACCTTTAAATATTTTAATATAAATTAGATATTAATCTTTAATTCTTATTTTTACAGCAGATGTTGGCCATGGTGACCGATTCTGCACCACTTTTCAATGGTAAGTTACTTTTGTAAAGTAAATATAGGATGACAAGACAAATAATTTTGGTACAAACTAACTCTAAAATTTAAAACTTTGATTGATATTCAAACTGTGAGACTGTGAGATGGATGGATTTTATATGTAAACAGTTTTACCATGTAAAATCACAATTATTTATTTGGAAGGCCTTTAATCTTATTGTTTAAATCCAACATGACTGTATAAATTTCTCTTGTATAGTAACCCCTCTAACCATTACTGTAGGAACAAATTTTGATCTGCCCCCCTTTTTTTTTTAATTATTTCTAAATTTCTATTTTTTTTTTTTCTTAGATATCGGTGAGGAGGATGATTCTTCTAGAGAGGTCATTCTGAATCTTGTTCCAGCACCAGAGGTTAGATCTCAAGAAAGCGGAAGCCTGACTCCTGACCTAACACAGATGGCACAAGATCAGGATTTGGATATTCATGAGCCTGTAATAAACCCCCGTATTGATGATGAAAATACAAATTCACCACCTGATCATGTAGTTCAAGAACAGGCAATTGAACCTTTGGAACAACCACAAGCTGAACCTATTGTCCAAGAGCAGGCACCTTTGGAAGATGCAAACTTTGTTAGATTTTATTAGAGATAGACATCAGAGCCAAGAGTCGCCAGATCCAAAAAGACCAAGGTTAAATTAGTGCATTTTTTTTTAATTTTTGAAGTTATTATTATTGTTTTTTGTTGATCCAGAATATATTTTTATTGTTATTTGTACATAGTTTTATTAAAGTTTATTCTTATTTGATTTTATTTTCTTATTCTATTCAAAATTTACTTTTAATCATTTCAAGGTTTAAAATGAATTGTACACAGAGACAAATCTAATTGAACCAAATGTAAAATTTATTACATCCCGATTTTTAACAAATATGAAACAAAAAGGCATTATAAAAAACGATATGAGGATCCTCCCGGCCACTACAGTCATTGTTGGTTTTGAAATTCACCATTTTAACATACAAAAATATGACAATTTTAATGTCATCAAAGTGCAAGTTAAAAAAAAAAAATTAATTAAAATGCAATCATTGCTTATCTGTTTTCCACAGCATAACTGTTGTAGCGATTTTGAACCTGTGTATTTAAATTCTTGATAGTATCCATTATTTGTTTAATTTCTTCACAAACAGAGGATTGCACTTGTGATACAACTTGTACCCCGGAATCTAGATAAGGAAAAAAAAAATATAAAAAAATTAAGGATTGTGAGACCATTTTTATAATAAAAATAGATTGTTAATAAGCAGTTATCAAAATTGTATTACCATTTATATTAGAGGTGGTATTTTCCATAGATGTATTTGTCTGTGTAGATTTAGAAACCATAGATATGTCCAAGTCATTATAAATATCAGAAATATTGGTTGAGTTTTTCTCACTACTTGCATCTGAAAAATATATTTATAATTCGAGGTATATATTTTTTTATTGATTTGACTATAATAGAAAATAATAATGTAAATCTAAAAATAATAAACAATTACCTAATTGAATTGAGGGTGAAGTTAATGACATCCTTTCAGGAGCATTATTTTCTTCATTGTCTTTTTTTTCCAAAATATTTTTATTTATTAACCAAAAGCAAAAATACATGCCTTACAAATCGGCTTATCTTTCACCTCGCAGGGTAAACCATAACATAAATAAAACCCAACATTTTAGGCTCATATTTCACCTCGCAGGGTGCTTATTTTGAATTTACAATAATAAGGTATTAATTCATATAAATTAGATCTTCACTTATGAGTCAGCCTCCTGTATTCAAATATATTATTTGCCTATAACTTAAACTCAACCTCCTCAATCATTCAGGTGGTCCTCTAATACTCTGCTATTACAAGGGAGACCCTTCTTGCAGAAAATTTAATATTACGGGGATAACAGCCTTGTCTATCATCTTCCTCAAATCGTGTATCTTACTTTTGGTCTTTTTCTCTTTTTCCTTTCCTCCTAATTTCCTTTAAAATATATTCTAATTACAACCGATACAGATATACAAATATAAATAATAAAAAAGACACAAAACAACACAAAACAAAACTAAACAAAACATAATAAAACAAAAGGGCGGGAGAAAAAAAAAAAAAAAAAAATTTAGTTAAAGCCAACTCCTCTCACCCACTTCCCTCCTCACGAATTATTCATAGTTCTTTTTATACATACTCATGTTGCCAGGTGTTGATATTTATTTAGCATAGTTAGCTGTTGAAATGCTTGTGAATCCCGAAGTGGAGCGATTATTTGTCTTTGTACGTCACATGACTGGGATAATAAAAACTTTTCCCACTTTTCCATCAATGAGTTTATTTTACTCTCCATAAGGATTGCTTGGCCTTTAAAGTCAAGTGTCATTTGGAGTAGCATTTCCTTTGTGAATATAGCTATACTAGGTGCGTTCTTTGCTTTCCAATTTCTGAGAATTAGTTGTCTTGCTACCAAGATAGCTGTATTAATTAGTTGTTTATTGTAAATTTCTGTCTGCTGTGCAAGAAATATTACTAATTCTGGGCTTAACTTTAATTTGACCGGTATATATTTGTTTAGCCAATATTCTACCTTACACCAAAAATTATTTATCTTAGGACAAGAAAAAAAAGCATGTATCAAATCGGTATCTAGGGCACTACATCTTGTACATTTAATAATTTGCGCATTCTTCCATCTTGACATCGATCGAGGAGTCAGGTATGCTCTGTTTAGTAGTTTAATATGGGATTCTCTGAATGAGATCTCTCGGGAGAAGTCTGTTATCAGGACTAAACTTTTCCTAAAACGATCTAAATTGATCTCCCTGACATCTTCGCACCACTTCGCATGGAGTATTCTAATTTTGGCTTTAGCCTGTAAAGACATAATAGTTCTATACATATAAGAAATGGAATGAATCCCTGCACTATAAATTCTAATAAATGTGTCTATGTCTTTCACATTATTTAGGCTTTCCGCTGTTAAGTTATTACTATTAATAAAATGTCGTACCTGTAGGTACGCATAGAATTGCCTTTTTTCCAACTTAAATTCTTTGGCGAGGATTTCAAAAGGTTTAACAGTCATTGTTTGGTAATCAATTAACTGGATGATCCATACTAGTCCTTTCCTGTTCCACTCACTAAATACACTTGATTCCATTCCGCTTATAAAGTCGGGATTCCCCCTAATAGGTAAATACTGTGATATTTTAAAGTTTACTTGAAGCAATTGGCATATTTTTTTCCATGCCACAGTAATGTTTTGAATTGTGTACTTGTACTTAGCTTTTTCCATTGGTCTAGAAACTGGATAATGTAATACAGCTTTCAAGGAGAGGGGGGCTATCGCCTTTTCCTCATTTTGGTAATTAGTTACATACTCTGCCCCTGATAACCAATCTAGCGCTATTTTTGCCAAACAGACCAAGTTATATATTTTTAGATTAGGGAGGGCAAATCCGGCATCAGTTGTCAGATGAGCCAGATTTTTAAGTCCTATCCGTGGCTTCCCCTTACCCCAAAAAAACTTTGAACATTCAGAATTAAATTTTTGAATATCTTTAGCTCGAATAAATACTGGTATATTTTGCATGAGGAATAGAATTTTTGGGAACAGCATCATTTTAATCAGTAATACTTTTGCTGATAGAGAGAGTGGGAGTTTAGCCCAAGTTTTTAAGGAATCACTGCATTTCAACCAGATAGGTGTATAATTTAAGCTGTACCAGTCGTCTAAATTCTTTGATAAGATAATCCCTAGATATTTAACCTTCCCTTCTGCAAGTTTAAATGGGTTATCAAGCAAACTATTTCTTTTTTTAATAATCCACATGATCTCGGATTTCTTTAAATTAATTTTGTATCCTGAGAATTTACTAAATTCATCGATTATTCTAGTTATCAGTGGTATATTTATTCTGGAATTACAGATATAGAAGAGGATGTCGTCCGCATATAGAGACAGAACATATCTTTTATCCCCTGATACGACCCCTTCTAATCTATTCCTACATCTAATTGCCAGGGGTTCTAGTGAGATATTAAAAAGTAATGGTGACAATGGGCACCCTTGTCTTGTTCCTTTCTGGAGTGTCACCCCTGGAGAACTCAAGCCATTAACTAATATGTAAGAGATAGGATCCTGATAGATTAATTTGATAAAGTTTGAAAAATTTCCCCTTATCCCAAAACTGTTCAATGCTGAGAATAAGTGATCCCAGGTAATACTATCAAAGGCCTTATGGGCATCGACTGTCAGCAGGGCAAAGTCTGAGTCTTGTTTTCCCTTTTTACTCTTTCCAGTTAATGCCTGCTCTATTAAAAACATGGCGGTTCTGATATTTTTCTGAGAAGTCCTACCTGGCATAAATCCAGTTTGGTCTGTGTGTATAATATCTCCTATGATGCTTTTAAGTCTGTTTGCCAAAATACTGGCCATAAGTTTGTAATCGGAGTTCAATAGGGAAATTGGACGATAAGAGTCCATACATTCCACGTCCTTGTCCTTTTTATGTATTAATGTTACATTCGCCGCTGAGAAATACCTAGAGGGTTTAACATTTTCTACAAAATAACTATTAAATAATCTCCCCAAAATGCAGACGACATCCTCCTCCAATATTTTATAAAATTCTGCTGGAATTAGATCTGGGCCTGGAGCTTTGCCATTGGCAGCTTTCTTTATTGCCAAAGCTATTTCCTCCTCCGTTATCTCTTTATTCAATACTTCAAGCTGCTCTGCACTGATCCTTGGAGTAATAATCTTTTTCCAAAAATTGTTTTTTGCTACAAGGTCAATTTTATCAGGCGCATATATTGTTTGAAAATAATTATGAAACTGTGATAAAATTTCTTTCGGAGAGATATATCTCCGGTCTTTAACCTTAATGGCTCCAATAAAATTATTTCTTTTCTTGCTTTTTACTAGATTGGCCATTACTTTGGCTAGTTTAGGTGAAAATCTCTTGAATCTTAAGTAGTTATTAACCTCAGATTTTGATATCTGTTGGTTTAAAAAAGTTTCTCTCTCTAACTTCGCATTTTGATAATTAGACCAGTTTAGCTTACTGGGGTTTTCTAGATATTTTGCATACTTGTTTTTTAACTGATTAGCTAGTTGAATTTCCCTCTTGCCTATAGCTTTCTTTCTTGCTATCATATATGACTTGATCTGTCCTCTGAAAAAGGCTTTTGAGGTCTCCCAGAAAGTTTCTATCTTTGATAGATAATTTTTATTGAAATAGAGAAACTCTCTCCATTTAGCTTGCATCCAATTTCTAAATTTAATATTAGATACTAAGAATGAGGGAAAGAAAAACCCCAACTTTTTACTCTGTTCAGTCTTATACTGGCCTAATACTAAAGAGATAATAGCGTGATCCGAGATCACAATATTAGCAATGTCTGTCCTAATCTCAGCTCCTAAAAGCGATTCACTAATTAAAAACATGTCAATTCTTGAAAAAATTTTATGTGATTTTGATTCACAGGTATATGCCCTCTCGTCTGGGTGCTGTAACCTCCAAACATCCCTCAGTTTCAGATTTTTGACGAATTTATTTAAGCCTTCAGCTTCCCTACGATATCTATTTACCTGTGTATGTTTATAGCGATCCAGATATGGGTTAATTACACTATTAAAATCCCCTCCAATTATTAACTCTGAATCTATAAAATCCAAAAGTTTGGCGAAGAGGTTCTTCCAAAACAGTGGCGAGTGCTCGTTTGGAGCGTATATATTACAAATAGTGAACCTTCGTTCTTGGATATATAAGTTTAGAATTAAAAACCTGCCTTCCTTATCTATTATCTGAGATTTAATCTGATAGTCTAAATTTTTATTAAAAAGGCAGGCTACTCCTCTTTTTTTACCAACCGCCGGGGCTGCTACTACCTCACCAATCCATCCCATTCTTAATTTGGCTGATTCTATTTGATTCAGATGTGTCTCTTGTACTAGTGTTATATCGGGGGCGGATTTCTTCAGCTGATATACTATTCTTTTCCTCTTTATGGGTGAATTGATTCCCCCCACATTCCAGGATAGAATTTTAATTGTTTTTTCTACTTGTTTCTTTAACATTTTTTAATAAAGCCGTACTGAACATTAATAGTTTAAAAAATATATTGGACGTGAGGGGGGAAGCCGAGGAGGAGGCAAGGGGAAAAAAGAGAGTGAGAAATAAAAGAAAGAAAAAGAGAGAAGAAAAAAAAAAAAAAAAAAAAAAAAAACACCAGACATACCCACAAACAAACATATATCGTCTTTCAGCTTGTAAACCTATATATTTCCTGCTTGCCATAATGTTCTTATACAACAGGACTCTGAGCAAGCCTAATATTCTTAATAAACTTATGTAGGAAAAGATTTTGAACCTATTTTTTATACTTGAATTGTCTGCCTAAGTGTTTTGTTTCGTATCTTTAATTTTTGCTTGAAATAATGCAATTGTGAGAGTTATGCCTAAACACTTAAGGAGCAGTGCATAAGCATATGAAATACTCAGTTTAACAAGAATAGACTATATAGGCTAAATAAACCTGATAGTCTTAAAGAAATGCTTATGTTGCACTGTGAACAATGGATTGTAGTAATTAATTCGGTAGATTACTGGAACTTGTGGTTGAGAAAGAATTTGTGTCATTAAATTAAAATATAACCTTTATTAGTTTTATTTATAAAAAAGACAGCATAAATTGTGCGTGTATGCTACCCTGGAGAGAGTTAAAAGCACACTCTCTGTTGATTATATGATACTCAGCTTGTATGATATCACTGATATAGAGTACTTGGTAAACCAGTTTTAAAACCGAGTTTATATTATAGGTGTATCTGTGTATTTATCTATCTAAGGACTGTGTGGCCTAATATCTGGCCAGTCCTAGAGATTTTCCCAAGTGGGTATTTATATATGGTATACCTATTCTACTTAAACTTAATGGTTTTTATAGATAAATAGGCTTTAAGGCACTGTGAACATCGATGTCCGGTTATATAACCAGTATATAGTGAGCTAATACCAATGTATACACTTGTAATAAAATTTTCTGTGAAGACTGGGAGGTCTGGAGGATTACCTATATGGCAGTCTCTATATTGTATCACCAACACTTGATTATTACGTTAACTTAGCAACTCTGACTGATATTAATTAAGTTCAGTATGATTGTGCACATAATATTGCATCAAGGGATAAGCTCGATTATGCAGGTGCAGCGGTTAACCATTTTTTTAAACGCTATGGTACATAGTAGTAGCAGCTGCTTAAGCCTGTGAAAAACAGACTTGTTTTTTCTGTCACTCAATTTTGACTACAGTAGTATTACAGCGGTACTAGATTACAGCTTTTAATAGTATGACACAATGTGTCTGCATTTGAGTTAACTTAGTGATGACCCCTGTCAGTTGTTTTCCTTCTATGGTAGTGTACGATATTGTGTAGACAAAATTATCTTTAGAACTTAATCCCCCAGATATTGTATTACCCACTCGTTATCGTATTATGTTATGCAAGTGCAGCGGTTACCCATTTTTATATACTGGGATAAATAGTAATAGCTGCAGCTTAAGCCTGTGAAAAGCCACAGGTTACCAAGTACTAATTAAGAAAAGTTTTTTTTAAGCTAAGATATTTTTTCTAATTATTACAACAAGAGAGGCAGTTAAAAAATAGCGAGGACCCCTGACGCAGCGTTTCACTAACGCATCCTCAGAGGGGTTACCCGGGCCGGCACACTTCCGGAAGTATATAGTATTCTAATGTCCCGCCTCAGATGTCTGATTGGTCAGGGATTCCTGTTCCTATTAGTGGAGCTTGTGTCAATCATAGAGTTAGTTCTGTCACGGAGGTTGCTATGGAGACGCTGTGTAGCCGGCATGGTTACTGGATAACAAAAACAGTATATTATTTTGGAAAGTGAATACAACAGTGTTTAACGCTGCCTTGTTCACATCGTCTTGAATTACATTTATCTTTATTTAGGTCTATGTTCTTATAGTTTATCATAGTGAAAAAGCGGAACTGTTTGTTAAGATGTTTCACAATTAATGTATGTGTTTCTAGATAGTTATCAAGATTTGAAATGTTCGTAGTACTTTTGTTAAGTACTACTTTGATATACAAGTGAGAGGTGAAAAATAAAAAATAAAAATAAAACTTAAGAACAAAAAACGTGTTAGAACTGTGAATAATGCTGAGTGTGAATTTAAAATAAAATAAAATAAAAATGAATTAAAAATAAAAAATAAAACGTCTAAGGACTTTACGTTAATTTAGTAAAACGAATCTAAGATCCAGCTTATGTAGGGATTCATTGTTTACATAATAAACAGTTGGCTAGAAATAAAGCCAACTATCGAGAGGTGTAGTGATAACTAGGTGTTTTAGTGTGATATTCTAAGTTTTTAAATTTAACTTAGAAAAAATTAGTTACTAAAAAGTCACCTTCCGGTGCTCCACAGTGGGGGGATGTGTTACTACCTATTTATTGAGTGAAACCATTGAGGTGATTGGGTGTGAGTAGAGGTTAAAATCTTGATTATAATTATTATATCACATTGATTATGAAGAATCATACATATTCAAGGTATGGTATGTTGAAAATGTTATCTCTCGGATATTGTATTATTGTTTGATCCCTATATTAATTTTTATTTTTTTATTTTTTATATTTTGTTATTCCAGATAGACATGATAGTTGTTGTTATCATTAAGTCCATGAGGTTTGACACTATTCAATAGATGTATCCATCTGCACTCCATTTTAAGTAGTATTTGCTCTAGGTTACCTCCTCTAATGCCTAGAGTCGCTTTTTGTAATACTGAAAATTTAAGCAAGGAATCATTGCTATCATGTTTGTGATAAAAGTGCCTAGCTACACTTGTTATTTGTTTGTTTTTCTCCATGTCCTTATAAGCGTTTTTAATATTCCTGCTATGTTCCAATATCCTTGTCCTCACCTGTCGTGTCGTCATTCCGACATAGAACAGCTTACATGGACACTGAAGGACATATATAACACCTGTTGTGGTGCAGGAGAAGTGGTCAGCTAGTATATGCTTATTATCGTATTTGTCTACAATGTCCTTGATTTTCAGTACCTTGGAACATGTACTGCATGTCCCACATGGGAACATGCCTTTTGATTGACTTGCTCTTTTAGGCATGTGGATATAATGACTTTTAACCAGTGTGTCTTTTAGGTTTTTAGGTCTTTTATATCCTATTGAAACTTTGTCCCCGATCTGTGTTGCTAGTAGGGGATCATTCTTTAAGATATGCCAATGATCATTTATTATCGTTGTTATCTGTTTTATTTGGGGGTTGTAAGTCGTAATCAGTCTTGGTTTATTGTCCTGTTTTTTCTGACGTGGTTGTAAAAGCCTTTGTCTGTTTTGCTGTAATGCCTCAGTTTTAGCTTTTTTTATGGACCTTTTACTATAGCCTCTTTCTTGTAGCCTGTTAGATAATTTAGAGGCTTCTTGCCTGAATGTACTCAAATCAGAACAATTCCTCCTCAGCCTTGTGAATTCCCCTTTAGGGATGGCCTTGAGAGTACAGGGGGCATGGGCACTGGTATGGTACAGTAGGGTATTGGTTGCTGTTGGTTTTCTGTATATGTTTGTGCTCACCCTTCCTTCTTGGTCTACTTGTATTTGTAGATCTAAGAAGTTAACTGATTGCTGACTATACTCGTATGTGAGTTTGATGTTCAATATGTTGTTGTTCAAAACTTCCATGAACTCACATAGTATTGGTTCGGGGCCTTCCCAGATAAACAGTATATCATCTATATACCGAATCCAACAAGGAATGTACTGCACAAATCTATCATTGTCTCCAGTGAATACCGTTAAATTCTCCCACCAACCTAAGAACAAATTTGCGTACGTGGGTGCACAGGCAGTACCCATTGCGGTACCCTGTGTTTGTAAATAGAAACGATCTTTAAATGTAAAATAGTTATGATGAAGTACAAAATGTAATAGGTCTTTAATGAATTGATTATGATCTTGATTATCATTCACATTTGTACTCAAATAGTAAGAAATTGCCTGTTCACCCAGATGGTGTTTTATGTTGGTATACAATGATTCCACATCTGCCGTTATAATGAACGAGTTAGGGGATAGTGTCATGTTATCCAGTTTTTGCAGCACCTCCATAGTGTCCTTAACATACGATGGTAGTGTGTATAGATATTCTCTGAGTCGTTGGTCTATGTATTGACTCGGTTTTTCAGTTAGACTTCCGTTGCCTGACACTATAGGCCGGCCTGGAGGTTTCTGGATGTCCTTATGTATCTTGGGAATCATATAGAATGTGGCTGTGGTAGGGTGTTGCTGTGATAAGAATTGTTTTTCCGTACTGTTGATAATTTTATCCTTATATGCCTTGTCTATGATTTTACAGTACTTTTCACTGTACATAGCTGTGGGATTGCCGAATAATTTCTTATAGCAATGTTTGTTGTCAAGTTGTTTAGTAGCTTCCTCAAGGTACATATTCTTGTCCCATAGGACTATGTTGCCCCCCTTATCAGATGGCTTAATGATGGTATCATGCCATGTGTGGATTTCTTTTAATGCTTTTTGTTCTTGTTTGGTAAGATTAGATCTTATTTTGAAATCAGGTAGTTTTTCTATTTTTTCGCATACAATTTCATTGAATACTTGGATCTGAGGTGATAAATGGCTGGGAGGAACATATTTAGATTTATTTCTGATTTTTTGTCTCCAGTCAATTTCTGGGGATGTGTTATCTGAGTTATCATTGAGCAAGTCTTGTAGATCTTGTAAGGCTAGTTGATCTGTCATAGTCCAATCATCTCCGAGTTCTTTCTTGGCATATAGTTTTTTCAAAAGTAGCTTTCTAGTGTACAGATTTATATCTTTGACAACTTCAAATTTATTTAGTTTGTTTGTTGGACAAAAACTAAGACCTTTGGACAGAACAGAGATGTGGATTTGGTCTAGAGCATGGCTAGTTAGATTCACAATTTTTAAGTTCCCATCCTGATCTTGGAGAATGGGCTTGGCTGTCTCCTTCTTGTCTCTCTTTGAGGAGTGGTTGCTGGCTTGCGCTTGTTGGGCCTCGATTCTTGCACCTGATTGCTGCCCGGTATAGTGCGCTGCCTGCCCGTTGTTATGCCTAAAAAAGAGGACGCACTAGTAGATGTAGAGGGAGCTGATGGGTCATTAGGTGTTAAGGCCTGTGTTTGTAACCTGGTATATACTCTGGGTTGGATACTCATTTCACTGTTAATGCTTTCTATGGAAGTATCTGAGTCTGAAATATCAGTTTCACTGTCATGCTGCTGTGTTGAATTTTGATACTGATTATTATTTCGTGAGCGGGTGTTGTACCTTTTCTGCCACTTATACACCCTTTTATTTAAATAGTCAGTCTGGTCTCTTTGATATTTCTGTTTTTTTGTTTGAATGAGTTCATTTTCAAGTTTATCCAACTCTGATTGATATTGAGTATATAAGTTAGTGAATTTTTCTAAGTTTTCAAAGTTCTTTAGATTATCATAGTAAGTTTTTATTTCTGTTTCTAAAGAAGTTATTTCATCTTCGTCTGCTTCGATTAATATCTGCATTAATGTGAATGAGCAGGTTGTCAAAGCCTTTTCCCATCTTTCTATGTGTTCTTGTTTTTTAAGATCAAACCCAGGGAACATTTTGATACGTAATCCTCTAGGGATCATTTTGTCTTGTAAGTACTTTTGAAAAAAGTGTAAGTTCCACCATCTCTTTGTGTGTTTGTATAATGTCTTATGTGACTGGCAAAGTAGATCATTGATCTGATCCTCCCCTACATTTTGAGGTGGTTCATTTGATGTATTAAAAATTGAGTTTAGATCTTGCAATCTTTTTTGTTGTCTTAGTAATAAATCATTTTGTAGACTCATTGTGGTAGTTCTCAGTAAAAGGTTCTTTAGAAAACCTAGTATTCACACTAGGTAAAAGTACAATTATGTAGGAAAAGATTTTGAACCTATTTTTTATACTTGAATTGTCTGCCTAAGTGTTTTGTTTCGTATCTTTAATTTTTGCTTGAAATAATGCAATTGTGAGAGTTATGCCTAAACACTTAAGGAGCAGTGCATAAGCATATGAAATACTCAGTTTAACAAGAATAGACTATATAGGCTAAATAAACCTGATAGTCTTAAAGAAATGCTTATGTTGCACTGTGAACAATGGATTGTAGTAATTAATTCGGTAGATTACTGGAACTTGTGGTTGAGAAAGAATTTGTGTCATTAAATTAAAATATAACCTTTATTAGTTTTATTTATAAAAAAGACAGCATAAATTGTGCGTGTATGCTACCCTGGAGAGAGTTAAAAGCACACTCTCTGTTGATTATATGATACTCAGCTTGTATGATATCACTGATATAGAGTACTTGGTAAACCAGTTTTAAAACCGAGTTTATATTATAGGTGTATCTGTGTATTTATCTATCTAAGGACTGTGTGGCCTAATATCTGGCCAGTCCTAGAGATTTTCCCAAGTGGGTATTTATATATGGTATACCTATTCTACTTAAACTTAATGGTTTTTATAGATAAATAGGCTTTAAGGCACTGTGAACATCGATGTCCGGTTATATAACCAGTATATAGTGAGCTAATACCAATGTATACACTTGTAATAAAATTTTCTGTGAAGACTGGGAGGTCTGGAGGATTACCTATATGGCAGTCTCTATATTGTATCACCAACACTTGATTATTACGTTAACTTAGCAACTCTGACTGATATTAATTAAGTTCAGTATGATTGTGCACATAATATTGCATCAAGGGATAAGCTCGATTATGCAGGTGCAGCGGTTAACCATTTTTTTAAACGCTATGGTACATAGTAGTAGCAGCTGCTTAAGCCTGTGAAAAACAGACTTGTTTTTTCTGTCACTCAATTTTGACTACAGTAGTATTACAGCGGTACTAGATTACAGCTTTTAATAGTATGACACAATGTGTCTGCATTTGAGTTAACTTAGTGATGACCCCTGTCAGTTGTTTTCCTTCTATGGTAGTGTACGATATTGTGTAGACAAAATTATCTTTAGAACTTAATCCCCCAGATATTGTATTACCCACTCGTTATCGTATTATGTTATGCAAGTGCAGCGGTTACCCATTTTTATATACTGGGATAAATAGTAATAGCTGCAGCTTAAGCCTGTGAAAAGCCACAGGTTACCAAGTACTAATTAAGAAAAGTTTTTTTTAAGCTAAGATATTTTTTCTAATTATTACAACAAGAGAGGCAGTTAAAAAATAGCGAGGACCCCTGACGCAGCGTTTCACTAACGCATCCTCAGAGGGGTTACCCGGGCCGGCACACTTCCGGAAGTATATAGTATTCTAATGTCCCGCCTCAGATGTCTGATTGGTCAGGGATTCCTGTTCCTATTAGTGGAGCTTGTGTCAATCATAGAGTTAGTTCTGTCACGGAGGTTGCTATGGAGACGCTGTGTAGCCGGCATGGTTACTGGATAACAAAAACAGTATATTATTTTGGAAAGTGAATACAACAGTGTTTAACGCTGCCTTGTTCACATCGTCTTGAATTACATTTATCTTTATTTAGGTCTATGTTCTTATAGTTTATCATAGTGAAAAAGCGGAACTGTTTGTTAAGATGTTTCACAATTAATGTATGTGTTTCTAGATAGTTATCAAGATTTGAAATGTTCGTAGTACTTTTGTTAAGTACTACTTTGATATACAAGTGAGAGGTGAAAAATAAAAAATAAAAATAAAACTTAAGAACAAAAAACGTGTTAGAACTGTGAATAATGCTGAGTGTGAATTTAAAATAAAATAAAATAAAAATGAATTAAAAATAAAAAATAAAACGTCTAAGGACTTTACGTTAATTTAGTAAAACGAATCTAAGATCCAGCTTATGTAGGGATTCATTGTTTACATAATAAACAGTTGGCTAGAAATAAAGCCAACTATCGAGAGGTGTAGTGATAACTAAGGCCTAGATTTAGAGTTCGGCGGTAGCCGTCAAAACCAGCGTTAGAGGCTCCTAACGCTGGTTTTGGCCGCCCGCTGGTATTTGGAGTCAGTGATTAAAGGGTCTAACGCTCACTTTACAGCCGCGACTTTTCCATACCGCAGATCGCCCTACGCCATTTGCGTAGCCTATCTTTTCAATGGGATCTTCCTAACGCCGGTATTTAGAGTCGTTTCTGCAGTGAGCGTTAGAGCTCTAACGACAAGATTCCAGCCGCCTGAAAATAGCAGGAGTTAAGAGCTTTCTGGCTAACGCCGGTTTATAAAGCTCTTAACTACTGTACCCTAAAGTACACTAACACCCATAAACTACCTATGTACCCCTAAACCGAGCTCCCCCCACATCGCCGCCACTCGATTAAAATTTTTAACCCCTAATCTGCCGACCGCCACCTACGTTATACTTATGTACCCCTAATCTGCTGCCCCTAACACCGCCGACCCCTGTATTATATCTATTAACCCCTAACTTGCCCCCCACAACGTCGCCGCAAGCTACTTAAAATAATTAACCCCTAATCTTCCGACCGCAAATCGCCGCCACCTACGTTATCCCTATGTACCCCTAATCTGCTACCCCTAACATCGCCGACCCCTATGTTATATTTATTAACCCCTAATCTGCCCCCCTCAACGTCGCCGACACCTACCTACACTTATTAACCCCTAATCTGCCGAGCGGACCTGAGCGCTACTATAATAAAGTTATTAACCCCTAATCCGCCTCACTAACCCTATCATAAATAGTATTAACCCCTAATCTGCCCTCCCTAACATCGCCGACACCTACCTTCAATTATTAACCCCTAATCTGCCGACCGGAGCTCACCGCTATTCTAATAAATGTATTAACCCCTAAAGCTAAGTCTAACCCTAACACTAACACCCCCCTAAGTTAAATATAATTTTTATCTAACGAAATAAATTAACTCTTATTAAATAAATAATTCCTATTTAAAGCTAAATACTTACCTGTAAAATACATCCTAATATAGCTACAATATAAATTATAATTATATTATAGCTATTTTAGGATTAATATTTATTTTACAGGCAACTTTGTAATTATTTTAACCAGGTACAATAGCTATTAAATAGTTAAGAACTATTTAATAGTTACCTAGTTAAAATAATAACAAATTTACCTGTAAAATAAATCCTAACCTAAGATATAATTAAACCTAACACTACCCTATCAATAAAATAATTAAATAAACTACCTACAATTACCTACAATTAACCTAACACTACACTATCAATAAATTAATTAAACACAATTGCTACAAATAAATACAATTAAATAAACTATCTAAAGTACAAAAAATAAAAAAGAACTAAGTTACAGAAAATAATAAAATATTTACAAACATAAGAAAAATATTACAACAATTTTAAACTAATTACACCTACTCTAAGCCCCCTAATAAAATAACAAAGCCCCCCAAAATAAAAAATTCCCTACCCTATTCTAAAATACAAATATTACAAGCTCTTTTACCTTACCAGCCCTGAACAGGGCCCTTTGCGGGGCATGCCCCAAGAATTTCAGCTCTTTTGCCTGTAAAAAAAAACATACAATACCCCCCCCCCAACATTACAACCCACCACCCACATACCCCTAATCTAACCCAAACCCCCCTTAAATAAACCTAACACTACCCCCCTGATGATCTTCCTACCTTGTCTTCACCATGCCAGGTTCACCGATCCGTCCTGGCTCCAAGATCTTCATCCAACCCAAGCGGGGGCTAGACATCCACTGAAGAAGTCCAGAAGAGGGTCCAAAGTCTTCCTCCTATCCGGCAAGAAGAGGACATCCGGACCGGCAAACATCTTCTCCAAGCGGCATCTTCTATCTTCTTCCATCCGATGACGACCGGCTCCATCTTGAAGACCTCCAGCGCGGATCCATCCTCTTCTTCCGACGACTAGACGACGAATGACGGTTCCTTTAAGGGACGTCATCCAAGATGGCGTCCCTCGAATTCCGATTGGCTGATAGGATTCTATCAGCCAATCGGAATTAAGGTAGGAATTTTCTGATTGGCTGATGGAATCAGCCAATCAGAATATAGTTCAATCCGATTGGCTGATCCAATCAGCCAATCAGATTGAGCTCGCATTCTATTGGCTGATCGGAAGTCCTTAGACGTTTTATTTTTTATTTTTAATTCATTTTTATTTTATTTTATTTTAAATTCACACTCAGCATTATTCACAGTTCTAACACGTTTTTTGTTCTTAAGTTTTATTTTTATTTTTTATTTTTCACCTCTCACTTGTATATCAAAGTAGTACTTAACAAAAGTACTACGAACATTTCAAATCTTGATAACTATCTAGAAACACATACATTAATTGTGAAACATCTTAACAAACAGTTCCGCTTTTTCACTATGATAAACTATAAGAACATAGACCTAAATAAAGATAAATGTAATTCAAGACGATGTGAACAAGGCAGCGTTAAACACTGTTGTATTCACTTTCCAAAATAATATACTGTTTTTGTTATCCAGTAACCATGCCGGCTACACAGCGTCTCCATAGCAACCTCCGTGACAGAACTAACTCTATGATTGACACAAGCTCCACTAATAGGAACAGGAATCCCTGACCAATCAGACATCTGAGGCGGGACATTAGAATACTATATACTTCCGGAAGTGTGCCGGCCCGGGTAACCCCTCTGAGGATGCGTTAGTGAAACGCTGCGTCAGGGGTCCTCGCTATTTTTTAACTGCCTCTCTTGTTGTAATAATTAGAAAAAATATCTTAGCTTAAAAAAAACTTTTCTTAATTAGTACTTGATAACCTGTGGCTTTTCACAGGCTTAAGCTGCAGCTATTACTATTTATCCCAGTATATAAAAATGGGTAACCGCTGCACTTGCATAACATAATACGATAACGAGTGGGTAATACAATATCTGGGGGATTAAGTTCTAAAGATAATTTTGTCTACACAATATCGTACACTACCATAGAAGGAAAACAACTGACAGGGGTCATCACTAAGTTAACTCAAATGCAGACACATTGTGTCATACTATTAAAAGCTGTAATCTAGTACCGCTGTAATACTACTGTAGTCAAAATTGAGTGACAGAAAAAACAAGTCTGTTTTTCACAGGCTTAAGCAGCTGCTACTACTATGTAACATAGCGTTTAAAAAAATGGTTAACCGCTGCACCTGCATAATCGAGCTTATCCCTTGATGCAATATTATGTGCACAATCATACTGAACTTAATTAATATCAGTCAGAGTTGCTAAGTTAACGTAATAATCAAGTGTTGGTGATACAATATAGAGACTGCCATATAGGTAATCCTCCAGACCTCCCAGTCTTCACAGAAAATTTTATTACAAGTGTATACATTGGTATTAGCTCACTATATACTGGTTATATAACCGGACATCGATGTTCACAGTGCCTTAAAGCCTATTTATCTATAAAAACCATTAAGTTTAAGTAGAATAGGTATACCATATATAAATACCCACTTGGGAAAATCTCTAGGACTGGCCAGATATTAGGCCACACAGTCCTTAGATAGATAAATACACAGATACACCTATAATATAAACTCGGTTTTAAAACTGGTTTACCAAGTACTCTATATCAGTGATATCATACAAGCTGAGTATCATATAATCAACAGAGAGTGTGCTTTTAACTCTCTCCAGGGTAGCATACACGCACAATTTATGCTGTCTTTTTTATAAATAAAACTAATAAAGGTTATATTTTAATTTAATGACACAAATTCTTTCTCAACCACAAGTTCCAGTAATCTACCGAATTAATTACTACAATCCATTGTTCACAGTGCAACATAAGCATTTCTTTAAGACTATCAGGTTTATTTAGCCTATATAGTCTATTCTTGTTAAACTGAGTATTTCATATGCTTATGCACTGCTCCTTAAGTGTTTAGGCATAACTCTCACAATTGCATTATTTCAAGCAAAAATTAAAGATACGAAACAAAACACTTAGGCAGACAATTCAAGTATAAAAAATAGGTTCAAAATCTTTTCCTACATAATTGTACTTTTACCTAGTGTGAATACTAGGTTTTCTAAAGAACCTTTTACTGAGAACTACCACAATGAGTCTACAAAATGATTTATTACTAAGACAACAAAAAAGATTGCAAGATCTAAACTCAATTTTTAATACATCAAATGAACCACCTCAAAATGTAGGGGAGGATCAGATCAATGATCTACTTTGCCAGTCACATAAGACATTATACAAACACACAAAGAGATGGTGGAACTTACACTTTTTTCAAAAGTACTTACAAGACAAAATGATCCCTAGAGGATTACGTATCAAAATGTTCCCTGGGTTTGATCTTAAAAAACAAGAACACATAGAAAGATGGGAAAAGGCTTTGACAACCTGCTCATTCACATTAATGCAGATATTAATCGAAGCAGACGAAGATGAAATAACTTCTTTAGAAACAGAAATAAAAACTTACAATGATAATCTAAAGAACTTTGAAAACTTAGAAAAATTCACTAACTTATATACTCAATATCAATCAGAGTTGGATAAACTTGAAAATGAACTCATTCAAACAAAAAAACAGAAATATCAAAGAGACCAGACTGACTATTTAAATAAAAGGGTGTATAAGTGGCAGAAAAGGTACAACACCCGCTCACGAAATAATAATCAGTATCAAAATTCAACACAGCAGCATGACAGTGAAACTGATATTTCAGACTCAGATACTTCCATAGAAAGCATTAACAGTGAAATGAGTATCCAACCCAGAGTATATACCAGGTTACAAACACAGGCCTTAACACCTAATGACCCATCAGCTCCCTCTACATCTACTAGTGCGTCCTCTTTTTTAGGCATAACAACGGGCAGGCAGCGCACTATACCGGGCAGCAATCAGGTGCAAGAATCGAGGCCCAACAAGCGCAAGCCAGCAACCACTCCTCAAAGAGAGACAAGAAGGAGACAGCCAAGCCCATTCTCCAAGATCAGGATGGGAACTTAAAAATTGTGAATCTAACTAGCCATGCTCTAGACCAAATCCACATCTCTGTTCTGTCCAAAGGTCTTAGTTTTTGTCCAACAAACAAACTAAATAAATTTGAAGTTGTCAAAGATATAAATCTGTACACTAGAAAGCTACTTTTGAAAAAACTATATGCCAAGAAAGAACTCGGAGATGATTGGACTATGACAGATCAACTAGCCTTACAAGATCTACAAGACTTGCTCAATGATAACTCAGATAACACATCCCCAGAAATTGACTGGAGACAAAAAATCAGAAATAAATCTAAATATGTTCCTCCCAGCCATTTATCACCTCAGATCCAAGTATTCAATGAAATTGTATGCGAAAAAATAGAAAAACTACCTGATTTCAAAATAAGATCTAATCTTACCAAACAAGAACAAAAAGCATTAAAAGAAATCCACACATGGCATGATACCATCATTAAGCCATCTGATAAGGGGGGCAACATAGTCCTATGGGACAAGAATATGTACCTTGAGGAAGCTACTAAACAACTTGACAACAAACATTGCTATAAGAAATTATTCGGCAATCCCACAGCTATGTACAGTGAAAAGTACTGTAAAATCATAGACAAGGCATATAAGGATAAAATTATCAACAGTACGGAAAAACAATTCTTATCACAGCAACACCCTACCACAGCCACATTCTATATGATTCCCAAGATACATAAGGACATCCAGAAACCTCCAGGCCGGCCTATAGTGTCAGGCAACGGAAGTCTAACTGAAAAACCGAGTCAATACATAGACCAACGACTCAGAGAATATCTATACACACTACCATCGTATGTTAAGGACACTATGGAGGTGCTGCAAAAACTGGATAACATGACACTATCCCCTAACTCGTTCATTATAACGGCAGATGTGGAATCATTGTATACCAACATAAAACACCATCTGGGTGAACAGGCAATTTCTTACTATTTGAGTACAAATGTGAATGATAATCAAGATCATAATCAATTCATTAAAGACCTATTACATTTTGTACTTCATCATAACTATTTTACATTTAAAGATCGTTTCTATTTACAAACACAGGGTACCGCAATGGGTACTGCCTGTGCACCCACGTACGCAAATTTGTTCTTAGGTTGGTGGGAGAATTTAACGGTATTCACTGGAGACAATGATAGATTTGTGCAGTACATTCCTTGTTGGATTCGGTATATAGATGATATACTGTTTATCTGGGAAGGCCCCGAACCAATACTATGTGAGTTCATGGAAGTTTTGAACAACAACATATTGAACATCAAACTCACATACGAGTATAGTCAGCAATCAGTTAACTTCTTAGATCTACAAATACAAGTAGACCAAGAAGGAAGGGTGAGCACAAACATATACAGAAAACCAACAGCAACCAATACCCTACTGTACCATACCAGTGCCCATGCCCCCTGTACTCTCAAGGCCATCCCTAAAGGGGAATTCACAAGGCTGAGGAGGAATTGTTCTGATTTGAGTACATTCAGGCAAGAAGCCTCTAAATTATCTAACAGGCTACAAGAAAGAGGCTATAGTAAAAGGTCCATAAAAAAAGCTAAAACTGAGGCATTACAGCAAAACAGACAAAGGCTTTTACAACCACGTCAGAAAAAACAGGACAATAAACCAAGACTGATTACGACTTACAACCCCCAAATAAAACAGATAACAACGATAATAAATGATCATTGGCATATCTTAAAGAATGATCCCCTACTAGCAACACAGATCGGGGACAAAGTTTCAATAGGATATAAAAGACCTAAAAACCTAAAAGACACACTGGTTAAAAGTCATTATATCCACATGCCTAAAAGAGCAAGTCAATCAAAAGGCATGTTCCCATGTGGGACATGCAGTACATGTTCCAAGGTACTGAAAATCAAGGACATTGTAGACAAATACGATAATAAGCATATACTAGCTGACCACTTCTCCTGCACCACAACAGGTGGTATATATGTCCTTCAGTGTCCATGTAAGCTGTTCTATGTCGGAATGACGACACGACAGGTGAGGACAAGGATATTGGAACATAGCAGGAATATTAAAAACGCTTATAAGGACATGGAGAAAAACAAACAAATAACAAGTGTAGCTAGGCACTTTTATCACAAACATGATAGCAATGATTCCTTGCTTAAATTTTCAGTATTACAAAAAGCGACTCTAGGCATTAGAGGAGGTAACCTAGAGCAAATACTACTTAAAATGGAGTGCAGATGGATACATCTATTGAATAGTGTCAAACCTCATGGACTTAATGATAACAACAACTATCATGTCTATCTGGAATAACAAAATATAAAAAATAAAAAAATAAAAATTAATATAGGGATCAAACAATAATACAATATCCGAGAGATAACATTTTCAACATACCATACCTTGAATATGTATGATTCTTCATAATCAATGTGATATAATAATTATAATCAAGATTTTAACCTCTACTCACACCCAATCACCTCAATGGTTTCACTCAATAAATAGGTAGTAACACATCCCCCCACTGTGGAGCACCGGAAGGTGACTTTTTAGTAACTAATTTTTTCTAAGTTAAATTTAAAAACTTAGAATATCACACTAAAACACCTAGTTATCACTACACCTCTCGATAGTTGGCTTTATTTCTAGCCAACTGTTTATTATGTAAACAATGAATCCCTACATAAGCTGGATCTTAGATTCGTTTTACTAAATTAACGTAAAGTCCTTAGACGTTTTATTTTTTATTTTTAATTCATTTTTATTTTATTTTATTTTAAATTCACACTCAGCATTATTCACAGTTCTAACACGTTTTTTGTTCTTAAGTTTTATTTTTATTTTTTATTTTTCACCTCTCACTTGTATATCAAAGTAGTACTTAACAAAAGTACTACGAACATTTCAAATCTTGATAACTATCTAGAAACACATACATTAATTGTGAAACATCTTAACAAACAGTTCCGCTTTTTCACTATGATAAACTATAAGAACATAGACCTAAATAAAGATAAATGTAATTCAAGACGATGTGAACAAGGCAGCGTTAAACACTGTTGTATTCACTTTCCAAAATAATATACTGTTTTTGTTATCCAGTAACCATGCCGGCTACACAGCGTCTCCATAGCAACCTCCGTGACAGAACTAACTCTATGATTGACACAAGCTCCACTAATAGGAACAGGAATCCCTGACCAATCAGACATCTGAGGCGGGACATTAGAATACTATATACTTCCGGAAGTGTGCCGGCCCGGGTAACCCCTCTGAGGATGCGTTAGTGAAACGCTGCTTCAGGGGTCCTCGCTATTTTTTAACTGCCTCTCTTGTTGTAATAATTAGAAAAAATATCTTAGCTTAAAAAAACTTTTCTTAATTAGTACTTGGTAACCTGTGGCTTTTCACAGGCTTAAGCTGCAGCTATTACTATTTATCCCAGTATATAAAAATGGGTAACCGCTGCACTTGCATAACATAATACGATAACGAGTGGGTAATACAATATCTGGGGGATTAAGTTCTAAAGATAATTTTGTCTACACAATATCGTACACTACCATAGAAGGAAAACAACTGACAGGGGTCATCACTAAGTTAACTCAAATGCAGACACATTGTGTCATACTATTAAAAGCTGTAATCTAGTACCGCTGTAATACTACTGTAGTCAAAATTGAGTGACAGAAAAAACAAGTCTGTTTTTCACAGGCTTAAGCAGCTGCTACTACTATGTACCATAGCGTTTAAAAAAATGGTTAACCGCTGCACCTGCATAATCGAGCTTATCCCTTGATGCAATATTATGTGCACAATCATACTGAACTTAATTAATATCAGTCAGAGTTGCTAAGTTAACGTAATAATCAAGTGTTGGTGATACAATATAGAGACTGCCATATAGGTAATCCTCCAGACCTCCCAGTCTTCACAGAAAATTTTATTACAAGTGTATACATTGGTATTAGCTCACTATATACTGGTTATATAACCGGACATCGATGTTCACAGTGCCTTAAAGCCTATTTATCTATAAAAACCATTAAGTTTAAGTAGAATAGGTATACCATATATAAATACCCACTTGGGAAAATCTCTAGGACTGGCCAGATATTAGGCCACACAGTCCTTAGATAGATAAATACACAGATACACCTATAATATAAACTCGGTTTTAAAACTGGTTTACCAAGTACTCTATATCAGTGATATCATACAAGCTGAGTATCATATAATCAACAGAGAGTGTGCTTTTAACTCTCTCCAGGGTAGCATACACGCACAATTTATGCTGTCTTTTTTATAAATAAAACTAATAAAGGTTATATTTTAATTTAATGACACAAATTCTTTCTCAACCACAAGTTCCAGTAATCTACCGAATTAATTACTACAATCCATTGTTCACAGTGCAACATAAGCATTTCTTTAAGACTATCAGGTTTATTTAGCCTATATAGTCTATTCTTGTTAAACATTCTTAATAAACTGTTTGGCTTCCTCTGTTTTGTCTATCAGGACAATCTCAGAATTCTGCCAAATTTTAAGTCTAGCAGGGTAAATCATAGTAGCTTTTATCCCTAAGTCAATCAATTCAGTACAGAGGGGTGCCATCTCTCTTCTTTTATTTAGCGTCTCTGAGGAAAAATCCTGAAATATTAAGATCTGTTTATTGTGCATTTCAAATGGGATAGCTTTACGGTAAAGAGTAATAAGTTTATGTTTGTCCTGAAAATTTAAAAATCTTGCTATAATTGGTCTCTTCAGCACTTGGGAATTATCTTTCCTTTGACTTACCCCTACCCTATGAGCTCTCTCAACCGGTAGCGGGAGTTGATCTATGGGAAATCCCAGTGCTTTAGGTATTACGGAAGAAATTAAATCCATAATATCTGCATATTCTTGTACTTCTGGTATGCCTACAAATTTTAAATTATTCCTTCTAGACCTATCTTCAAGGTCATCAATACGCATTTGCATATTCTGTATTAGTTTACCTTGTGAGTCAAGAGTAGCTTGTTGACTAAATTGCATATCGTCTATATCAGAGATTCTGTTCTCCATTTCAAATATCCTATTGGAGAACTGCTTAACTTCGTTAGACAATGATACAATCTCCTTTCTTATGTTATCAAACTGTGGCATAAATATATCAGAAATTTGCTTTACCAGACTCTCAGTATTGATATTTTGATTCATGCTTGGGTTTTTCTCTGCTAAGTCTAGATCAAGGGCACCAATACTGTTGCGAGTTTTTTTAGGTTGTTTTGGTGGCATATTTCCTGAGCTATTTTTTGTAGTTACTAAGAATCTGTCCATAGATCATTCATACAAACTATATATATAGAAAGAAGAAAGAGAGAAGAAAAGAAAGAGAGAGAGAGAGAGACAAAAGAAAAAAAAAAAAAAAAAAACAAAAAAAAAAACACACGTGGGACTGTGAGGAGGGGGGATGAATACCCCTATTAGTGATTAATCAGAAAAACTCTACTTACAAAACTATATGAACCTAGTGAGAATTGACATGATTAAATAATATAAAGGGAACAAGAGAAGAAAAAAAAACAAAAAAAAAACGGGGGTGTGCTCTACTTCAATATTGCCGTGAAGGATAGGGGAAGAAAAAAAAAAAAAAAAAAAAAAAAAACACAACCAACAGCACAGATACAGATTCTCCTATTACCTTACTAAGATAAATTCCTCACTCCAATGTCCCTGCCTCAGAATCAGACCAAGCTTAATTCTAACAGTACTACTGTTCTCTTACAGACTCATCAAAACTTATTTAACTTTAACACAGTTTTTATACAGGCCTATATATATATCATAGGCTTTATGTAGCCGTTAAGACCACAGTTTGAGCTCTTGATAGTTCTGTAGTCTAATTTGTTTACATATCTCAGCAACTTATTTACAAAAAGAAAACAACGGGAAAAAAAAATAGAGGGTCTCAGCCTCCTACCTAATACTGTAGTTATACCAAAAAATATTTTTCCCACCTTGCTAATGCACATGCACTATCCCAATCTATAATTTGGCTGTCTCCTTTTGCCTGTACTAAATTTTAAGGATTATTTTATCATAATTAGTATTGATTTTCCCCCGGCTCGGCTTTTTAGTGTATACACCACATTTAATTCAGTTTCCCTAGAATCTTCTCTATCTCCCTGTAATAGATTGTTTTCACCCAGAAAGCATTACCCTTGTAGTACCTTTTAAATAACCTATATCGTTACAATAAATATGCACATACAAAGTCCAGCTGAGTTAAGATTTTAACCCTGTCTTCTCCCTTCTCTTTCCTTAAAGTGCATCCCTAATCACTGCGGTATATACATTGAGCCCACAAAAGAGAAAAATACAGAAAAAGAAAAAAAAAAAAAAAATGCATCATGCCTCATATAACTTGGCAACAGAGAAATGTTCTTTATCTCAACAGTCAGTTAAATCACATGAAAAGCAAGGACATTCACTTGAGAAGCAGAGTAAAAAAAAAACAAAAAACAAAAAAAAAACAACATGCATCGTATGACTTGGCACCAGAGAGATGGTCTTTGTCTCATCAGTCAGATGAATCACATCCAATGTCCCCAATACTGAAATAGCCACAGTGTCTTGACCTCCTATTTCTCTTTTTCTCCCTTTCTCCTTTTTCTCTTTTTTTTTTTTTCTTTCCAAAAAAAAATGGGATAGTACCAGGATCTTCAATCTGCCGTTATTAGGGGGAGAGACATTCACCCACAAAGAAAGAAATAAGAAGTTTTTAGCCACATAAGTCCACTAATGGAACTAGCCAATAATTTGCTCCTTATTGACTTTCTAGGGAATAATTCTCTTTTTTTCCTTTTTCCTTCCCTTTCTTCTTCTTCCTTGCTCTCTCCCTGTCTTTTTTAAACCCCCCTTTCTTTTAGAATATACAGCAAAAAATCTTCAACATAAATAAATTCAGAGAGTACTTATCTGTCCTTTTCTTGAGTCAGATTCTTTCCCTTTATTCAGATACGGTGGACGCTGGTAACTTGCGACCCAGGGGTACCTGTAGATGAAAGCAAGCACTTTCTTCTCTTTTCTTTTTGTTGTTGTTCCCTCCTTGTTCCTCTACCTGGGTTTCTGCGAGGCCTCAATATCTTTATGCTGACTTCGATTTCTCTCAGCACTGGTTATAGGGGTGGTTAGCTGCGGCATAGAGTGACTCCTATCCCGGGCAGCCCGTTTAGGAGTGGGGCAGCATAACCCACCTCACCCCACCACCGGCCGCCTTGGGGTCCTGGGAGTACCTCAGCTATGTCTCCACTCAGCACTGTATCCACACTTTGTCGGCCTGCAGCAGCGTGTCTCCTTCAACTCAGAGCCTGGGGTCCCTCTGACAGTTAGTCGCTTTAGGTTTCTTCAGCATAAAGGAACAACCTCCTTCTTACCGTCCTCAACCAGTTACTATCTGCAAGCTGTGGCCCCAGCGACTGGGCCTGGGCGGCTGTGTAGGGCTCCCGATGTCCGCTGCTCGATTACTAAGCAGCTAAGGGCCGGTGCCGTGTCTCGCTCTGCACCTATGGCCAAAGGATCGAGGTGGGTGGTGGTGAGCGGTACCTCACACTCCTCCAGGACGCCAGATTTCGCGCGTCTCACACTGCCTCTCTCACCGCTCCTCCCACTTCCGGAAGCCCATCTGCATATTGCAAGATCATTTTCTTCATTGTCACTATCTGTGAAAGATTATTTACGAATACAATTACAAAAATTTGAATGTGAAAAATGTAATGGTACAAAATATAAGAAAAATACCATCTGTAGAAGACATTTGTAATATTCTTGTGAACCTTGTTTTCTTCGTTTTCAACACTCTTTTATTGGTTTCTGTTAATAACACAAAAAGCTATTCATGATTAAATTTATCAGTTCTATAACTATAGATATTTAAACCATGGTTTCTTTTGTACCTTGAGGTGTATGAACGACAGTTAGGTGCCTGACACCTCCTTTCTGTGGGGACAATTGTCTGTCAAGCAAAGACAGTGGCAAGGGTGGGGATATAGCCTCACTTCTAGGTGTCAAATTTAGAATAGGCCTTACATAACGTGGAGGAGGAGCACCACAAATATTTTCTTTCTTCTTATCTGAAATAGTGAATACAGATATACAAAACAAGATTCAACAAATTTATTTTTCTATTATTATTATTTTTTTTTTGATCTATAAGATAGTATTATTGTTATTTGTACATATGTTTGTTAAACGTTTCTAACTTTTTTTAACATTTTATAAAATAAAGTTTTCACTTTTGGTGTTTTATAATGTTTATAGTGTTTAGATTTTTTAGAATTTTGAAAATTATTGTTATTTGTACTTTTTTTTTAAAAAAAGTTTATCATTTTTTTTAGATTTTGTAAAATCAAGTTTAGAGTTTTTAGTTTTTAACATTTTTAGAGAGTTTAGATTTTTAAGAATTTTGTACATAACAATAATTTCCAATTAAAAATTAGAAAAACATCAATCATAATGTTAATAGATACCTGTAAGAACCAGTATGGACATGAAAGTGATCAATATGGTACACTGAAACCTAATTATTCTTTCATGTCTCATATTGATGATGAACTTATCATAGAATTTATAATTTAAAACAATAATAATTTTATTATGATTTTAAATTATATATATTTTTTTAAATGCAGGGATGTAAATTTTAAAAACAACTACGTTTTTTTTTTTATTTTTTTTTTAAAGTTTTTTTTCAGTATTAGATTACCAATAGATCACAAACAAATATTAATATAAAAACAATTTTATAAACTTACATGTCCTTAAAAGGCTCCTAATGGATTGGTAATATAGTGGTTCTCGACGTTTAACATCACTGTAGCGTCTCAAACATTGATGCCTGGTCCTTTTAATTTTTGATACACGATACATTCTGCGTATCATTTCATATATAGTTTTGTCCCTTTCATCTTGCATGAACCCTCGGACACCCCCTAAGCGTTTTGGAAAATAGTTTTGTCCCCAGATGTGAAAGGTGCAATTCTCTTCATCCTCCCTGGTCGCATAGCAACTTTCTAGATGGGTGTGTCAAATCTCAAAATGTTCTAAATATCGCGTTATTCAGTGTTTCTATGCAACATTATTCTATATTTGCTAAATTGTTAGAATTATTTGGATACAATAATTGTAAAGTTGTACTATTTATTGGCAGTATCTATTTTTTTTTATTTTCGGATGTAAAAGTAATATTTGAATAATAAGTAATGTTAAATGTAATTGAAGTTTTCTGTATATTTTTTTTAGTGTAAGTTCAATATAGTTATCAATAGTGTAGCTTAGGTTATTTTGTAATGTAGGAGAGTCATGTAATTATAGATCGTTATGATTATTTTGTTTATATAGTTATTTTGCAATATGTTGGTTTTAAATAAAAAGTAACGTTTTATTAATAATCATTCTCTAATGTGACCTTTTTATACAATTCATAAAATTATAAAAATTAAAACAAATAAAACAAAATGGTCAATCACACAAAGTATATGATGAAAAAACAAAATTTTTATTTAGAAATTCACAATTTAGATTTTTATTTAAACAACAAAAAAATAGAAGTCCTGTGAATAAAATCTATTGATGAAATCAATCTTTAAAATAGTTTTCAGCAACATAATTGTTGGCGTTAATGGCCTGTCTTGTTGGTGCATCATTACAGATGACCTCAGGGAAGTTCTCAAATGATATTTCTTCTGCATCCTCAATTTCAAATCCTCTTCTTATTGCAATGTTATGAAGAATGCAGCATACAAGAATAATTTTTGCAACCTTTTCTGGAGCATACTGCATCACACCACCTGAATAGTCAAGACAACGAAAGCGCATTTTTAACAATCCAAAAGCTCTCTCGATGATTCCTCGGGTGGATCTGTGTGCCTCGTTGAATTTCACCTCACATCTTCTTCGAGGATTGTTATATGGTGTGAATAACCATTCTCTACTGAAATAACCAGCATCCCCTATGAAAAAAAAATAAAATAATGATTAACATTTATAATATGATAAAGATGATAATTTTAAAGAGAATTAACTATGTTTTTGAGTTACATATATCATCAAACTCAATAACATTAACGAAATTTGACAATAAAAATAATACTCTATTTTACATAACAACAAAAAAATATAATTACCTAACAGCCATCCTTCAGGCATCTCTCCCTCCTCAAACTTCCGATATAACCCAGACTGACGCAAGATATAGGAATCATGACAGGATCCAGGGAAGTTAGAATGGACACTGATTATTTTCATGTTATGGTCACACACCATCTGAACATTGAGGGAATGGTACTGTTTTCGGTTCCTGAAAACTTCCTCATGTTCTCGTGATGGTTTGACTGCAACATGGGTGCAATCAATGGCTCCAAGGACATTGGGCATTCCGGACATTCTATAAAAATTGGACTTTACAGATTGCCAATCTTCAGGAGTCGATGGAAGGCACACGTACCTTGGAAAGACGAACATCAATGCATCAATTACTTTGGTTAAGTTCCTCGAAAAAGCAGACTGGCTGATGCCAATTATAACGCTAGACACAGCTTGGAATGAACCGGTGGCAAAAAAGTGTAAGGCTGCCAACAGTTTTAATAGTCCGGGTATGGCTTGTGAACGCGCTGTCATAGGCTCAATGTATTCTGCTATTTCATTATAAAGTTCCATAATAGCTTCTCTGTCCAAACGGAATCTCTGGATAATCTCCCAATCAGAAATGCCTTCCAAACCCATACGTGGAAGGAAAACTCTAGGGACTCTGATTCTTCTACCTCTCCTTCGTTGCAATCCATTGTTGTCAACCAGTGCCTGTATAGCCCTTCTTCCTCGTAATTGAATCAATCGGAAAAGAAACATGTGTAAAAGTGTCTCCATCTTCATTCAGTGATCCAAAAACCAATAATGATACAATAGTAGTCTAGTCCTTTCACTTAAGTACTTCAACCTGGCATCAGGTTGATACCCCGTATAGTTTTCTATTGTATTCGCTACCTAAATGGTCGTGAAGCAAATCACGCGAAGTTACAGTGAAAGTTGGAGCGGGCGGATTGGTTGTAACATTCATAATTTCTGATTAAAGCGAATTTACGTGCGATCGAACATGTAGTAAGTGGAAAAAGGCTTAGGAACAATCAGTTGCGTAAAATTACGATAGCTGATGAAAAATAGTGGTTTTTCTATTCGATCGCAGATTGGTAAATACAAGATGCAGATCGTGAACAAATTTTGACGCGGAAATACAGACGAACGATCACTTCGAAGCTTAGTACATGGCACTTTGCGTATTGTAGTGAAAAATGAACTGTGACTAGTGTATATTGGTCTAAAATAATCAATTGATTAATGTAGTAAAAATAGAGTTGTGTATGTGTATATTATGTTTTGTTAAAAAAATGAGTGTGTAGAGTGAAAATGATCAAGTGATGTGAATGAGAGTGAAAAAATGGTGTGGAAAAAAAAAGGGAATAAAGGGGGAGTATGTGTAAGGGAAAAGTAATCAGATATAGTGAATAAAGTAATCTTGAATGAGGATGATTGGAATAATGTATAAAGTGAAAGTGATCAAGTGGTGTATTAACATGATGTGAAAAAAAGAAAAAAAAGAGGATAAAGTGATCTGAATGTAAATAAGTAGTGTGATGTAAAAAACTTTGCATATATTGATATATAACCTAGAAAAAGGAGCTAAATCTACATGTTCATTTAAACCTGATGTACAAGTGATTTAAGTTTAAAAATCCAGATGAAGGCAGGTGAATCTATGATAATTGTGACTAAAAGGAACATGTTCAAGTGGGGTAATGTAAAACAGGAAGGATTGCAATGATGTTCTCTGCACAGTGTCTGGAGACGCTGTGTTTCAGAAAACCTTTTTTAGCATTATGAAAGCGTTCACTCATCCTACCTATATATTGAGCACCACATTGCAAGTCTCTTAGATATATAACACATGTGGAACTGAAATTAAGAAAATAATCAATCAGGAACTTTTCTGATGTAACAATGGAAGAACAGTATATTTAGTCCCTGATTTGATATATTTAAAAGCATTGCAATTTTTCTTCACACATTGCTAAGCCCCTTTAATTTTTAAATAGTTCTATTTTTTTGTTATTAATTCTCTTTCTTCCTGTTTTTACTGTCTTAATTGGTGCCAATTTGTTTTTGAATACAACTTTTGGTTTGTCTCGAATTATGTTCTTTAAAGCAGGATCCCATCTAAGAATGTGCCAATGTTTATATAAACTCGTTTTCATTTTAGTAGCATGGATATTGTATTTTGTAATAAAATCTAAGTGAAATCTTGAATTGTCTTGATTATTAAAATTCAGATTTTTTTGTAATTATTTCTACTACATTTTAATAAATTACTTCTATCTACATTTCTTGCTTGTTTGGATTTCTTATTAAATAAACTTGCAGGATAATCTTTATTTAATAATCCCTCATATATACATTGTCCAAATACATCAAGATCTGTACAATTCCTGCAAATTTGCATGAATTGACTAAAAGGAATATTTTGTATCAAACTGGGATAATGATGGCTAGTAAATTCAAGATAGCTATTCCTTTCAACTTTGTTAAAATGAGAACATGAATCCCAGCTAAGGGTAAGATCTAGAAAGTCTATATGTTCAGAATGGATTTTGGATGCAAATGACAGTCCCATATTATTAATATTGAGATATGAAGCAAATTCTTGGATATAATCATAATCACCCTTCCACAGAAACAGAAGACAATCAATAAATGTGCCGTAAATCACCAGATTTGCTCCAGGTTTATACATAATCATGTTAAAAAAAATCCTAAATATACATTTTCAAAAATCAGTTCCGATGGCTCATTTTAACTTTGACTTAAAGCTACTTTTACTGGTCCCTAAGGTCTTACAAGAAGTTGCATTGAAAAATGATATAGGGGTTGCTAAGTGGGGTCTTAATGGGTAGGTGGTTAGTAGTGGTATGGGTACCAATATAAGGGTTAATAGTGGTGTAGAAGGTTATGGTAAATGATCATAGGCTAGGGTGGAACATGGGTTTATAGCAAAATGGAAATCAGGTTCAGAAATAAATCATGGAGTGGTAGAGGTTATGTTTACAGATTATTACACTGGAAGCAATCTGGAGGAATTGAAGGATCCCTCAAATGTAGTGAAAATATTTGTCCCTATATTGTACAGGTAAAAATAACTAATTGCAAAAGATTTCTCATGATTAATCTGTCTACATTGAGTTTACCAGTGCCTTGCAAATACAATTATGACAACACCAGGTCAAGCTAGATATAAAAAGGGGTTTGTGTGGGCATATAAACGGCTAGATTTAGAGTTTTGCATTAGAAGGGGTGCGTTAGCTACGCATGCTTTTTTCCCCCCGCACCTTTTAAATACCACTGGTATTTAGAGTTCACAGAATGGCTGCGCTAGACTCCATAAAGGGAGCGTAGAGCATAATTTACCGCCACTGCAACTCTCAATACCAGCGGTGCTTACGGACGCGGCCAGCTTCAAAAACGTGCTCGTGCACGATATCCCCATAGGAAACAATGGGGCAGTTTGAGCTGAAAAAAAACCTAACACCTGCAAAAAAGCAGCGTTCAGCTCCTAACGCAGCCCCATTGTTTCCTATGGGGAAACACTTCCTAAGTCTGCACCTAACACCCTAACATGTACCCCGAGTCTAAACACCCCTAACCTTACACTTATTAACCTCTAATCTGCCGCCCCTGCTATCGCTGACCAATGCATATTTTTTTAAACCCCTAATCTGCCGCTCAGTACAACGCCGCAACCTACGTTATCCTTATGTACCCCTAATCTGCTGGCCCTAACACAGCCGACCCCTATATTATATTTATTAAAGCCTAATCTGCTGCCCCCAACGTCGCCGCCACCTACCTACAATTATTAACCCCTAATCTGCCGACCGGACCTCACCGCTACTATAATAAAGTTATTAACCCCTAATCCACCTTACTCCCACCTCAATAACCCTATAATAAATAGTATTAACCCCTAATCTGCCCTCCCTAACATCCCCGACACCTAACTTCAAGTATTAACCCCTAATCTGCCTCATGGCTACTCTAATAAATGTATTAACCCCTAAAGCTAAGTCTAACCCTAACACTAACACCCCCTAAATTAAATATAATTGTATTCTAACAAAATAAAATAAATCTTATTAAATAAATATTCCTATTTAAAGCTAAATACTTACCTGTAAAATAAACCCTAATATAGCTACAATATAAAGAATAATTATATTGTAGCTATTTTAGGATTAATATTTATTTTACAGGCAACTTTGTATTTATTTTAACCAGGTACAATAGCTATTAAATAGTTAATAACGAATTTTCCTACCTTAATTCCGATTGGCTGAATCCTATCAGCCAATCGGAATTCGAGGGACGCCATCTTGGATGACGTCCCTTAAAGGAACCCTCATTCTTCGGGAAGTCGTCGGCCAGGATGGATGTTCCGCGTCGGCGGGATGAAGATGGATCCGGAAGAAAGAAGATTGAACATGCCACTTGATAGAAGACTTCAGCCAGATGATGGATCTCTTCAGCCCGCGCTTGGATCAAGACTTTAGCCGGATGATGGATATCTTCAGCCCGCACTTGGATCAAGACTTCAGCCGGATGATGGACCTCTTCAGCCCGATGATGGACATCTTCAGCCCCCGCTTGGGCTTGGATGAAGACTTCGGAGCCTCCTCTGGACGGATCGGTGATACCCGGCTTGGTGAAGACAAGGTAGGAAGATCTTCAGGGGCTTAGTGTTAGGTTTATTTAAGGGGGGTTTGGGTTAGATTAGGGGTATGTGGGTGGTGGGTTGTAATGTTGGGGAGGGGTATTGTATGTTTTTTTTTACAGGCAAAAGAGCAGAATTCTTTGGGGCATGCCCCGCAAAAGGCCCTTTTAAGGACTGGTAAGGTAAAAGAGCTTTTCTGTTTTTATTTTAGAATAGGGTAGGGCATTTTTTTATTTTGGAGGGTTTTGTTATTTTATTAGGGGACTTAGAGTAGGTGTAATTAGCTTAAAATTGTTGTAATCTTTTTATAATGTTTGTAAATTATTTTTTTATTTTTTGTAACTTAGTTCTTTTTTTATTTTTTGTACTTTAGTTAGTTTATTTAATTGTATTTATTTGTAGGTATTTTATTTAATTAATTTATTGATAGTGTAGTGTTAGGTTTAATTGTAGATAATTGTAGGTATTTTATTTAATTAATTTATTGATAGTGTAGTGTTAGGTTTAATTGTAACTTAGGTTAGGATTTATTTTACAGGTAATTTTGTAATCATTTTAACTAGGTAGCTACCTGGTTAAAATAAATACAAAGTTGCCTGTAAAATAAATATTAATCCTAAAATAGCTACAATGTAATTATTAGTTATATTGTAGTTATATTAGGATTTATTTTACAGGTAAGTATTTGGCTTTAAATAGGAATAATTTATTTAATAAGATTTAATTTATTTTGTTAGATAGAAATTATTTTTAATTTAGGGGGGTGTTAGGGTTAGACTTAGCTTTAGGGGTTAATAAATTTATTAGAGTAGCGGTGAGGTCCGGTCGGCAGATTAGGGGTTAATACTTGAAGTTAGGTGTCAGTGATGTTAGGGAGGGCAGATTAGGGGTTAATACTATTTATTATAGGGTTATTGAGGCGGGAGTGAGGCGGATTAGGGGTTAATAACTTTATTATAGCAGCGGTGAGGTCCGGTCAGCAGATTGGGGTTAATAATTGTAGGTAGGTGGCGGCGACATTGGGGGCGGCAGATTAGGGGTTAATAAATATTATGTAGGGGTCGTCGGTGTTAGGGGCAGCAGGTTAGGGGTACATAGGGATAATGTAGGTGGCGGCGGTGTGCGGTCGGCAGATTAGGGGTTAAAAAATTTAATAGAGTGGCGGCGATGTGGGGGGGCCTCGGTTTAGGGGTACATAGGTAGTTTATGGGTGTTAGTGTACTTTAGAGCACAGTAGTTAAGAGCTTTATGAACTGGCATTAGCCCAAAAAGCTCTTAACTCCTGACTTTTTTCTGCGGCTGTAGTTTTGTCGTTAGAGTTCTAACTCTCACTCCAGCCAAGACTCTAAATACCGGCGTTAGAAAGATCCCATTGAAAAGATAGGATACGCAAATGGGTAGGGGGATCTGCGGTATGGAAAAGTCGCGGCTGGAAAGTGAGCGTTAGACCCTTACCTACACGACTCTAAATACCAGCAGTAGCCCAAAACCAGCGTTAGTAGCCCCTAACGCTGGTTTTGACGGCTAACGCAAAACTCTAAATCTAGCCGAAAGTGTTTGCTAGAAATGGGTTCAAAAATGCCTTTTAGGTTTCCCTATGAAATATATACCATACTCTTTACACAAACTTCTGTCGTGTAAAAAGTTTGAGTGTAAAATGTGATTGCGTTAGAGCGATCGCTCAACAGTGTAAATTACCTTTAGTTCGCAACAATTAATTTGTGGTAATTTAAACACTGCAGCCACTTGTAATATGGTTTTTAATAATCTTTTTTGCACAAGGTGTTTTGACGGTAAATAAAAAAATTGCGGCTAGATTGAGAGCTAACCCAAAATGGGACATCTGAATATGTTGAAGATTAATTTGCCTCTAAATCATGTATAGAGAAGTGCAGTGACCAATTTATATATTTTAAAAAGAAAAAAAATGCAAAATCATGAAAAACAATACATGGCAGTGCCTGTATGTTTCATTTTGTACAGATAGGGGCTACAACTCTACAATGTTATCGGCTTTAATATAAGGATACATCATACACATGTCTTTGAGGTGCTTGTGCTAATAAAATAATCTTATATGGTGCAGTATAAATGTGAAACCCTAGCCTGTGCTTCCTCATTAAAGATTCATATCATTCCAATAATAAATAAAATATTTTTAAAAAATATTCTTCAAAACCAAAATGGCTATGTACAGTCTCTGTGGACTACTAGGAGGATTGCCACATATTTTTTTTTAAATTACTATAAATTTTGAATGCAGTTGCTGTCATTCAAATATCACTGCAAATAACTTTAAGTCATGCAGCATAGCATTCAAATCTGTTGGGAATGCAAAAAATATCATAACATTATGAGAAACATTTGTCAGTCCTACAGTAAAATTAGTAATGTGTAAAGTAAATATTTTGTTGTTATACAAATGTCATATACTTTATAGACATGGCCGAAAGTGGGCTAAATTACGAGTGGCGCACTATTGTTAGCATGAGGAGTGCAAATGCGATCGCAATATCGTTGTGTTTTATTGTACTCAAAGCCATATTACAAGTGCAGCAGTGTTTAAATTACTACAAATGTGTTGTGCGAACTCAAGGTAATTTACACTCCCCATATTTTCTATAGGCAGCGTTGAGCAGCAATGTGCGCTTGTATTACAAGTTAAAAGTAAATGTGATCGCTCAAACGCAATTACATTTTACGGACTTGAAAAAAGGGTGACTGAGTCCTCAATGCCAGTGTAATCCAGAAATGTATTAGACATACAATTGAAAAGTAAGCTCCCTAACACATGCCCTTCATCAGAGATCACATTTAACGCTCAAACTGTTTACATGACTAAAGTTTGCGTACAGTATGGCCAGAGGAAAAAGCACTAAACTATACTATCAACCCCTAATCTGCCAATTCCCCACATCACATACTACCCCGCTACTCTACTAACCCCCAAACTGCCACACCTTCACATTGCAAACTACCCTGCTACACTATTAACCCCTAAATTGCACACACCAACAGCAAACTACCCCACTACACTATTAATCCCTAAACCAACAACCCCACATCATAAACTAATTCAATACACTATTAATCCCTAAACTGCCACACCTCCACATCAAAAACTACCCTGCTACTCAATCAACCCCTAAACAGTTACACGCCAACATAGCAAACTACCCCTCTACACTATTAACCCTTAAACCATCACAGCCCCACATCATAAATGACCCGCTACACTTTTAACCCTTAAACCATCACACACCCACATCCCAAACTACCATGCTACACTATTAACCCCTAAACCCCCACACCCCCACATTGCAAACTACCTCTAATAACGTAATAGCTAACCCTCCCAACACCCCTAACTTAACACCCCCTAAGTTACAAATATCCCTACCATTATAGAAAAAAAAATCTACCTTTACAGAAAATAAAAAAATGACAAATAATAACACTATTACAGCAAAAAGGTTTTTTTTTTTTACCAAAAATAAAACCCCACAACCAATAAGACGGATGCTAAAACTAAAGTCCTCTTAAAAAAATCCACCCCTAAAAAACCCTAAACTAACACTAAAAACTACACTGAAAGTTGCCCTGACAAGGGCATTTGGAAGGACACTGCCCTAAAGCAATTATAGCTCTTTTTCTGAAAAAAGCCCTATTCTAAAACCAAAGTAACATGCCACCCCCAAAAAAACTTAAATATAAATTGCTCTTAGAAGGACATTTTGTAGGGCATTGCCCTAAAGCGATTATAGCTATTTTGCAATAAAAAAAAAAAACCTAATCTAAAAAAAAAACCTAACCTAAAAAAAAACACTATCCTAAAAACAATTTCAATGAAAAGGGCATTTGGTTGGGCATTGCCCTAAAGAGATTACAGCTCTTTTCCTGTAAATAGCCCTATTCTAAAAATAAAAAATATGCACCCAAAATAAGTCTACCACTAAACCTCAAAGACTGATTTTCAAATCCAAAATAAAATGAACCAATAGAATGAACGCTTTTATTCTATTAGTTGATTTGAATATCAGACAATATGAATGCAATGGTACTCCTATATAAATGGGGTACCTTGCATTCAAACTTTAGTTTGTGGCGGTGACTGCACGAAGAGGATATTGTGGACAGATGATCCAAGGAAAAGAATATCAGAAGATAAGAAGACATATCGGATGGAAGAAGGATGAAGACTTCCCCAGTGGAGAAGATGTCCAAAGATGGACCACTGCTTCGAGGAAGAGGAGCACCGCTGGAGCTAATCACGTAGGAGCCAGACTAAAGTTGGGTTAGTACCATCTAGGCTTTTTTTGGGTGGCTGTTTTTTTTTTTTTTTTAATACAGCTTTTTTTCCAGAAAAAGAGCTTTAGTTATTTTAGGGCAATGTCCTACCAAATTCCCTTTTCAGGGGAACCTTTTTTATAGGATAGTGTTTTTTTTTATAATAGGATTTTTTAGAATAGGGTTTTCTTTTATTGGGCAACATACATTTAATTACTTTAGGGCAGTGCCCTACTAAATGAACTTCTAAGGGCAATGCCCAACCAAATGCCCTTTTCAGGGCAATCTTTTTTTTTAGGATAGGTTTTTTAGAATAGTTTTTTTTTTTTTAAATATTGGTAAAAGAGCTATATTCTTTTACGGCACGACCCTATCAAATGCCCTACCTAATGGATAGGATAGTTTTGTTTTAGAATAGTTTTTTTTTGGTCTGGGCAAATGCCCTTCTAAGAGCAATGACCAACCAAATGCCCTTTTCAGGGCAATCTTTTTTTAGGATAGGTTTTTTTTTTAGCTAAGGGTTTTTTTAATTGCAAAAAAGCTGTAATCACTTTAGGGCAATGCCCTATATATTGTCCTTTGGACTATTTTCATTTGTCTTTTTTTAGGGCGTTGGGTGTTACTTTGGTTTTAGAAAAGAGCTTTTTTTTTTAAAAAAAAGAGCTATAATCGCTTTAGGGCAATGTCCTACCAAATACCCTCATCAGGGCAATTTTTAGTGTAGGTTTTAGTGATTTTTATGGGGGTGGCCTTTTTTTAAGAAAACTTTTATTTTAGCATCGGTCTTACTGGTTGTTGTTTTTTGGTAAAAAAAATAAATCTGTATTGGTAACACAGTAACAGTAGATGAGGTTGAAAAAGACAGAAGTCCAAGTTTAACCTATACAAATCTTAATCTATCTACAATAAAAGTTACAGTTGATCTTAAATTAAGCCCATTAAAAAAGGTGATCCATTTAACACCAGCAATAATATCCCTGAATTCTGTATCTAGCTAGAAATTAACATAAACCATTTTTAATGTATCTAAGGTATTAACATTTACTAGCTCTTTAGTTTCACAATCTATTTGTGCTTACAGTGAAAAAAACATTTGCGTTGCTCTAGATTACATTTCCTTTCCTCCAGCCTTAAATTGTAACCTCTTGTCACAAATAATTATCTTTGAATAAACAAAGCTTCTGCCATATCTGTATGTGGGCCTTGAATATATTTATATTAAGTAATCATGTCACCTCTCAAGTGCCTTTTTCTAGAGAAAATAAATCCAGTTTGGCTAACCTCTCCTCATAGCTGAAATTTTCCATTTCCCTTATTAGTTTTGTGACCCTTTTTAAGTGATTGGTCCCCAGAACTGCACTCCATACTCAAGGTGAGGTCTTACTAGGGATTTATTTAGTGACAGAATTATGTTTTTCTACCTTGCATCCATGCCTCTTTTAATACATGCTAGTATCTTATTAGGCTTAGAAGCCACTGCCCTGCATTGTGCACCAATCTTTAGCTTCTTATTTATAAGTACTCCCAAATCCCTTTACTCCTCTGCTATGCAAAATCTAGTCCCATTTAAATAATAGGTTGCCTGCTTATTTTTAATTCCAAAATGTAGAACCTTACATTTTCTAGTATTAAATCTCATTTTCTATTTACCTGCCAATTGTTCAATTTTTTGTAAATCCCCTTGTAAAGCAATTTAATCCTGCACTGACCTAATGACCTTATACAATATTATATCATCTGCAAAAATTGATATGTTGCTATTTAATCCTTGCTCCAAGTCATTAATAAAAATGTTAAAATGAACAGGGCCAAGTACCCCTGGGGGATTCCACTGATCACCTTTATCCAATCTGAGTATGATCCGTTTACTACTACTCATTGCTCCCTGCCTTTTAAAGTTATTTATCCACAAGCTAACATTTTCATCTATTCCAGTCCTTTAAAGGGACAGTCTAGTCAAAATTAAACTTTCATAATTTAGATAGGGCCTGCAATTTTAAACAACTTTCCATTTTACTTGTATCATAACATTTGCTTTGTTCTCTTGGTATTCTTTGTAGACATAATGTGCTAATTTCTAAGTCCTTGAGGCTGCCTCTTATCTCAGTGCATTTTCACAGTTTTTTTTCACAGCTAGACAACATTAGTTTTTTCACAGCTAGACAGCATTAAATCACTTATTTTGCCCAGGGGGGCACAGCATTCCATTTGGGAGGGCATTGCCCCCCAATGCCCCCCCTTAGAGCCGACCCTGAGGGGGTTTATTTATCAAGCTCTGAACAGAGCTTGATGCCCCGTGTTTTTGCGAGCCTTCAGACTCGCCAGAAACACAAGTTATGAACCAGCGGTCTATAGACCGCTGCTCCATAACCTGTCCGCCTGCTCTGAGGCGGCGGACTGACATTGCTGAAAATCAACCCAATCAATACGATTGGGTTGATTGACACCCCCTGCTGGTGGCCGATTGGCCACGAATCTGCAGGGGGCGGCGTTGCACCAGCAGTTCACAAGAACTGCTGGTGCAATGATAAATGCAGACAGCGTATGCTGTCGGCATTTATCGATGTGCGGTGGACATGGTTCGCTATCGCGGATCATGTCCGTCCGCACAATGATAAATGGACCCCAAGGAGTTAGCTATGCCATCTGAAAGTAGGTAGGGACAGCCGTAATCAGTATTGTTAAAAAACGTCTTGATATGTTAAATATCGGGTAAATGTGGTATGTATGATTCTGTCCAATATGCCATAGTATGAGTATAACTCCTGTAAGACATACCTTATCCCAGAAATGCAATGGCTGAAAGAGTACCAATTAGAATTTCCTAGAGTTATATAAGGTAGAGTGGTAATGAGTGTTGAGCAAGAAGGTTACGCATGAGTGTGATTATGAACAGATTTATATGGTTAATAACTATGGGCTGTTTGGGAGAGGTCACAATATATAGATGTGGATATAGTGGAATATCCTAGGATTATAAAGTAGATACAAATATTCTTATATACTCAGTTCCAGGTCAAAACCCACATGAATACTATTTCTCAATATATTTTACCCACTCTTGCCCTCTAAAGTAGTTCTGATTACAGCAAGACTATCTCAAACACATACAATATTTTTATAATATACAAGACTTAATCTAGTCATTTGAAATCAGATTATTATTATTATAATTAAACACACCTAAGTGATTATTATACAGAAAACTGCTAGAAAAATATGAAGAATATATCTTAGTAGTATCTTAAAAAGGCTGTGTAAACTTGTAACTAAACTACATAAATAGTTAAAACTTTTAAAGGAATTGGTGAGGCATATTTTGAACCACATAGTGCAAATCTGATCTATCTAGCAGTTTAGGTATCTGTAAAACTATCTGTAATAAATGCCTCTTGTTGTATATAACATGTAAACTGTCTAGTAACTCTAAAGAAGTTTACCATAAAATGGTGTAGTCTATTTCTGTGTATTGAAAGGATAAGTCCCTTAGGCTCAATTTGCCCATTTGATGCTTGTGTGGTCACGGATCTTACAAAAGATGATCCTCCATTTAGCCTACACCACCTTGGTACCATGCCTGCTTGTAGTTATATGTTCCTGATTTATTGGTGAAACAGATCTTCTACTCGCAAATGAAGTGAGCTCCCCACTTTGTCAGAGAGCCGGAACCACAACAGCTGATCTTTCAATTTACCAATGCTCTTAAGTAAAGCAGAAAAGCAAGTAGGCTCTGGATCGTATCCATGGGAATCGGCCACACCTCCATGGTGCAAGAGCTGAGTAGTTCTGTTTGGGTTCTTCACAGAAGGTGAGAATAACTGGGTGCTGTGAGTAGTGCATGGTAAGTAGTAAACCACTATATATATATATATATATACATACACACATGATTATATATACAGATGAAAGTGAAGTGGCACACACCAACACAACAGCCACCTGGTGCACTGCAGAACAATTCCAGAAAAAGTTTTTTCATTCGAAAATTAGATTCATCCTATACTATATTGAAAACACCTTACTAAAAAATTATTTGATGTATTTTTTAAAATATACAATCATTTCAAATATGATGACTGCAAAATGTTCCAAAAAAGTTGGGACATGGACAACTAATAGTGATGTGACAAGTTGAAATAAGAAGGGTATGTAAAACAGGTAAGGCAATCGTGTAATCATAGCATATAAGGAGCCTCTAAAAAATGCCTAGTCCTTCAAGAGCAAGGTTGGGTCAAGGCTTGCCAATATGCCAACAGATGCTTCAGCGAATAATCAAATGCTTTGATAACAACATTCCCCAAAGACAAATCGGTAAGATTTTGGGCATTTCACCTTCTACAGTGCATAATATAATTAAAAGATTCAAGGAATCCAATCAAATCTCGGTGTGTAAAGGGAAAAGCCAAACGCCTTTTTCTGAATGCATGTGGTCTCTGATCACTGTCACTGTCTCAAAAACCATCATGAGTCTGTAATGGATATCCTGACATGGGCTCAGTAATACTTTGGTAAACCTTTGTCAGTCAACATCATTCGCTGCATCCACAGATGCAAGTATTACTATGCAAGGCAGAAGCCAAACATCAGCACTGTCCAGATGTGCCGCCGACTTCTCTGGGCTGGATCTCATCTGAGATGGACAGTTGCACAGTGGAATCATGTTTTATGGTCCAACGAGTCAACATTTCAAATAGTTTTTGAAAAAAACAGCCATCATGGACCATCCAAGCTGTCAGGTCCAGAAGCCAGTGTCTGTCATAGTATGGGGTGTGTCAGTGCCCATGGCATGGGTAACTTGCACATCTGTGAGGGCACCATTAATACAGAAAGACATGTATACATTTTGGAGCAACATATGCTGTCATCCAGACATCATCTTTTCCAGGAACATCCCTGCATTTTCCAACAGGACAATGCCAAACCACATTCTGCCCAGATTACAAGCACATGTTTGTGTAAGCAGAGAGTGCGGGTGCTAGCTAGCATGGCCTGCCTGCAGTTCTGACCTGTCTCCAATTGAGCATGTGTGGTGCATTATAAAGCACAAAATAAGGCAACAAAGGCCCCATACAGTTTTGCAGCTGAAGACATGCAAAATGGATGGATGAGGGAAAATTCTGCTTGCTAAACTTAACTAAATGGTGTCTTCAGTGCCCAAATGCCTAATAAGTGTTTTCAAAAGAAAAAGTGATGTTACATAGAGGTAAACAGTCGAATGTCCCAACTTTTTTGGAACGTGTTGCAGTCATCAGATTTGAAATAAGTGTATATTTTCAAAAATACATTAAATTAGCAAAGTAAAACATCAAATAGTGTGTTAATAATGTGTTTTCAATAAAGTACAGGGTGAATTGAATTTTCAAATGACTCTTTGGGGCCAATTTATCATAGTGTGAGCATATGCTGTTGGCATTTATCATTGCACAAGCAGTTCTTGTGAACTGCTTGTGCAATGAAGCCCACTGTAGATTTGCCGCCTCAGAGCAGGCGGACAAGTTATGGAACAGCGGTCTTTAGACCGCTGCTTCATAACTTCTGTTTCCGGCGAGCCTGAAGGAGCTTTATAATTCGGCCCCATTGTGTTCTTTTTTTTGCATTTTCCATACTGTCCCAACTTTTGTGGAATTTGGGTTGTATACAGAATTATATATTTGCAAATACATCAAACATATTCTGCTCTGTGCAGCACATTGGAATGTGTAACATTCCAATGTGCTGACATATTCAACGCAAAACTCAAAAAATGGACTGGACAAAATTATTGGCACCGTCTCAAAATTGTAAGAAATAATTGCATACCAAGTTTGTGATGCTCCTGTAATTTGTAATTAAACTCACCTGTATCAATAAACAGGTGCTGACAATATAGAAATCACACACCGGTAACCAGTTAAAATGGATTAAAAATTGACTCACCCTTTCTGTTGTGTGTCGCTGTATGCCACACTGAGCATGGAGAAGAGAAGGAGCAGCAAAGAATTATCTGAGGATTTGAGAACACAAATTGTGAAAAAGCATGAACAAGCTTAAGGTTACAAGTCCATCTCCAGAGATCTTAATGTTCTTGTGTCTACTGTGTGCAACATTGTCAAGAGATTTACAGCCCATGGCACTGTAGATAATTTCCCTGGACGTGGATGAAAGAGGAAAATTGATCAAAGTTTGCAATGAAGGATTGATCGAATCATGGATAAAGAACCCCAATCAACCAGACATATTCAAGCTGACCTTCAGGCACAGAGTACAAATGTGTCAGCTTGCACTATACGCCACCATCTGAATGAAAAAAGGACGCTATGGTAGGAGACCCAGGAGGACCCCACTGCTGATACAGAAAAATAAAAAAGCCAGAATGGAGTTTGCCAAAACTTACCTCAGGATGCCAAAATCCTTTTGGTAGAATGTGCTGTGAACAGAGAAACAAAATTACAGCTTTTTGGTAAAGCCCATCATTCTACTGTTTTCTGAAAAAGAAATGAGGCTTTTAAAGAAAAGAATACAGTTACTACAGTCAAACATGGTGGAGGTTCACTGATGGTTTGGAGTTGCTTTGCTGCTTAAGGCACTGGATGTCTTGACTGTGTGCATGGCATTATGAAATTCAAAGACTACCAAAGCATTCTGTGGTGCAATGTAGGGCCCAGTGTCAGAAAGTTGGGTCTTTGTCAGAGGTCATGGGTCTTACAGCAGGACAATGACCCAAAGCACACATCAAAAAGCACCCAGAAATGGTTTAAGAAAAGCACTGGAGAGTACTGAATTGGCAAGCAATGAGTCCAGATCTCAATCCCATAGAGCACCTGTGGAGAGATCTCAAAACAGCAGTTGGGAAAAGGAACCCTCCCAATCTGAGAGACTTGGAGCAGTTGGCAAAAGAAGAGTGGTCCAAAATTTGAGTAGAGAGGTGTAAGAAAGTCATTGTTGGTTATAGGAAGCGAGGGATTTCAGTTATTTTTTCCAAGGGGTGTGCTACCAAATATTAAATTGACGGTGCCAATAATATTTTCCAGTCCATTTTTGTATTTTTGCGTGGAATGTGTCAGATTTGTCTTTTTTTCTCCACTTTTATTGTGTCATTCCAATACAAACAAAATAAATAAACATGAGAATGCCTAAACATTTGTAATTGAAACAATTTTCTGGGAAAAGTGGTGCATTATCTGACAGAAATACAGGGGTGCCAATATTTTTGGACATGACTGCACTCACTTATTTATTTTCGGAGCCTGTGTCAATAAATAACCATATATTCACATATGACACAGCTCCCTTTACAACAAAAACACCCAGACTTATATACCATAATATGCACAGACCACTCCCAGATGTATTCGGTATAAGCCTTCTTGTGGTGACAAAAACATATTGCAGACTTTGCATCCTTTGATTCTAATTGTCTTCCTGGCTAAAAGACGGAGCATTCAGAGGTTAATAGTGCTATGCAATATATACTTTGATTTACAGTTAAGAGGAAATTTTACTTTATATTTTTTACCTGTGTGGCTGGGTGTAAATGTGTACCCTAGAATCATGTTGTCACAGGTAACACAGCCATGGCACCTATAGATCCCTTGTTTTCTCTGTAAAAAGTGTGTTCCATATTTTTCATATTTTCCTATAGGGTTAGCCTGTATCATAATATATATATAAATATATATATATATATATATATATATATATATATATATATATATATATATATATATATATATATATATATATATATATATATATATATATATACACACACACACACAACACATAGAGATACCCAGTACTCACCAGCTTGCTCACAGCTAAGATTTAAAAACACAACTGGAAAGGTTAGTTACCGCATCTGGCCAAAAGGGAAAAGCTCAGGCACCTCGTCAAGGTCCTTTTCACTGCCTGAGTCCCTAACACAGCCACACAATGCGCGCTTACAAAGCCAAACAAACTGGGAACAAGGGAAGGGTGCACAGGTATATGTAATCACCCAGAGAAATACAAGACATGGAAGGAGACTGCACTCCAAGACCGGACCGGGTACATATCCAATGATTCTGCAACATCCCAGCCCTGGGTGCTTAAATAGCACTCCCAAAAAGCTGTGCTGTCACCAGAGTCACAGGCAGTTAACCCCAGTCTGGAATGGGTGCAAGAAACATAGGGGGATTACAAACAAATCATAATACAACACATAGAGATACCCAGCACTCACCAGCTAGCTCACAGCTAAGATTTAAAAACACAACTGGAAAGGTTAGTTACCACATCTGGCCAAATGGGAAAAGCTCAGGCACCTTGTCAAGGTCCTTTCCACTGCCTGAGTCCCTAAAACAGCCACACAATGTGTGCTTACAGGCACCTTGTCCGTGTCTTGTATTTCTCTGGGTGATTACATATACCTGTGCACCCCTCCCTTGTTCCCAGTCTGTTTGGCTTTGTAAGCGTGCATTGTGTGGCTGTGTTAGGGAGTCAGGCAGTGGAAAGGACCTTGACGAGGTGCCTGAGCTTTTCCCATTTGGCCAGATGCGGTAACTAACCTTTCCAGTTGTGTTTTTAAATCTTAGCTGTGAGCTAGCTGGTGAGTGCTGGGTATCTCTATGTGTTGTATTATTATTTGTTTGTAATCCCCCTATGTTTCTTGCACCCATTCCGGACTAGGGTTAACTGCCTGTGACTCTGGTGACAGCACAGCTTTTTGGGAGTGCTAATTAAGCACCCAGGGCTGGGATGTTGCAGAGTCATTGGATATGTACCCGGTCCGGTCTTGGAGTGCAGTCTCCTTCCGTGTCATATATATATATATACCATGATAATTCCTTCTTCCGGTAGACTTCAACTGCACTAAAGCCAAAGATGCATTAGGAAAACTTCACCTTCCTATGTTCTTCTTTTTTATTTTAAACATATATATGTATTTATGTGAATATATGAATATATTTGTGCAGATTCTTATTTACACATAAAAACACATGTATACACATACATACACACATATACATGTTTTATATATATATATATATATATATATATATATATATATATATATATATATATATACATAAACACACTATAGCCCTTTCCAGTTATACAATTTACCATATACCATATCCCTTTTAACCCTTTTTTTCAATATGAAAATAATTTTATTAACAAGTGTACAGTATATATGAGTGTAATAGTTTGCTTTAATATGTCTTTGATTTATTTTGTGCAAGACTTCTCGTGATCGACATGCTGCAGATTTGCAGTCCCAACCTAGTAGATAATGACGTAGCATGTAGGAGGAGTCAAGCGGACAATTCAAAACACTCAGGGCCAGATTACAAGTAGAGCACAAATTAACGCTTCCACTTGAGTGTTAATTGCGCTAGAAGTACGATTTTTGTACCAGTCGGGTTGCGCTTGTATTACAAGTTGAAAGTGAACTGTTTTCGCTCTCATGCTAACCCATTAAGTGCAAAAATCCAAAGTTAGAATATCATGTGCACATTCACTTATTCCCTATAGAATTCAATGGAGAAAAAAAAAGTGGAAAAAACACCCCACTCTCGCGCAAACCTGATTGCATATTCTCATTTGCGCTAACCTACCATGAAAATATGAATCTGCAGATTTTAAACATAAACGCCTAGATTTAGAGTTCTGCGGCCAAAGGGGTGCGTAGCTAACGCTGGCTTTTTTCTGGCCGCACCTTTTAAATACCGCTGGTATTGAGAGTTCACAGAATGGCTGCGTTAGGCTCCAAAAAAGGAGCATAGAGCATATTTAACGCAACTTCAACTCTCGATACCAGCGGTGCTTACGGACGCGGCCAGCTTCAAAAACGTGCTTGTGCACGATTCCCCCATAGAAAACAATGGGGCTGTTTGAGCTGAAAAAAAACCTAACACCTGCAAAAAAGCCGCGTTCAGCTCCTAACGCAGCCCCATTGTTGTCTATGGGGAAACACGTAGGAAACACTTCCTACGTAGTAGCGGCCATTCCAAATTCCAAAGTGTTTAATGAACAGGAAAACAAAGTGGCAAAAAATATAACACAGAATACACAGGGAGAAATCCCTTTTAAAATGCACACTCAATACAGAGAAGGTAGAAAGGCAAAAATAAAAAACCTTTCTGACTGTTAGTTTTTTATTAGGCTATGAGTAAGGCTCACGCCGAAACGCGTTAGCCATCGTTTCTATCACTAGCTCTCTATTTTTGCCAATAGAATGCGAGCTCAATCTGGCTGATTGGATCAGCCAATCGGATTGAACTTGATTCTGATTGGCTGATTCCATCAGCCAATCAGAATATTCCTACCTTAATTCCGATTGGCTGATAGAATCCTATCAGCCAATCGGAATTCGATGGACGCCATCTTGGATGACGTCATTTAAAGGAACCGTCATTCGGCGAGTAGGTGTCGGTTGAAGAGGATGTTCCGCGTCGGTTGGAAAGAAGATGGCTCCGCTCCACTCCAGAAGAAAGAAGATTGAAGATGCGGCTTGATAGAAGACTTCATCCCGATGATGGACTTCCGACTTCAGCCGATGATGGATTTCTTCAGCCGCCGCTTGGATCCAGACTTCAGCCCGAGGATGGACGTCACTCTTCAGCCCCCCGCTTGGGCTTGGATCAAGACATCGGAGGCTCTTCTGGACAGATCGGGACCCGGTGAGGTGAAGACAAGGTAGGGAGATCTTCAGGGGCTTAGTGTTAGGTTTATTTAAGGGGGGTTTGGGTTAGATTAGGGGTATGTGGGTGGTGGGTTGTAATGTTGGGGGGGTATTGTATGTGTTTTTTTTACAGGCAAAAGAGCTGAATTCTTTGGGGCATGCCCCGCAAAGGTCCCTGTTCAGGGCTGGTAAGGTAAAAGAGCTTTGAACTTTTTTAATTTAGAATAGGGTAGGGCATTTTTTATTTTGGGGGGCTTTGTTATTTTATTAGGGTGCTCAGAGTAGGTGTAATTAGTTTAAAATTGTTGTAATATTTTTCTAATGTTTGTAAATATTTTTTTTATTTTTTGTAACTTAGTTCTTTTTTATTTTTTGTACTTTAGTTAGTTTATTTCATTGTAGTTATTTGTAGATATTTTATTTAAATAATTTATTGATAGTGTAGTGTTAGGTTTAATTGTAGATAATTGTAGGTAGTTTATTTAATTTATTTATTGATAGTGTAGTGTTAGGTTTAATTGTAACTTAGGTTAGGATTTATTTTACAGGTAATTTTGTAATTATTTTAACTATTTTAGCTATTAAATAGTTCTTAACTATTTAATAGCTATTGTACCTGGTTAAAATAAATACAAAGTTGCCTGTAAAATAAATATTAATCCTAAAATAGTTATAATATAATTATAATTTATGTTGTAGCTATATTAGGGTTTATTTTACAGGTAAGTATTTAGCTTTAAATAGGAATAATTTATTTAATAAGAGTTAATTTATTTCGTTAAAATAAAATTATATTTAATTTAGGGGGGTGTTAGGGTTAGGGTTAAAATTAGCTTTAGGGGTTAAAAAATTTATTAGAGTAGCGGTGAGCTCCGGTCGGCAGATTAGGGGTTAATACTTGAAGTTAGGTGTCGGCGATGTTAGGGAGGGCAGATTCGGGGTTAAATACTATTTATTATAGGGTTATTGAGGCGGGAGTGAGGCGGATTAGGGGTTAATAACTTTATTATAGTAGAGATCCGCTCAGCAGATTAGGGGTTAATAAGTGTAGGCAGGTGGAGGCGACGTTGAGGGGGGCAGGTTAGGGGTTAATAAATATAATATAGGGGTCGGCGATGTTAGGGGCAGCAGATTAGGGGTACATAAGGATAACGTAAGTAGCGGCGCTTTGCGGTCGGCAGATTAGGGGTTAATTATTGTAGGTAGCTGGCGGTGACATTGTGGGGGGCAGGTTAGGGGTTAATAAATATATTATAGGGGTCGGCGGTGTTAGGGGCAGCAGATTAGGGGTACATAAGTATAACGTAGATGGCGGTCGGCAGATTAGGGGTTTAAAAATTGTAATCGAGTGGCGGCGATGTGGGGGGACCTCGGTTTAGGGGTACATAGGTAGTTTATGGGTGTTAGTGTACTTTAGAGTACAGTAGTTAGGAGCTTTATAAACCGGCGTTAGCCCAGAAAGCTCTTAACTACTGACTTTTTTCTGCGGCTGGAGTTTTGTCGTTAGATTTCTAACGCTCACTTCAGCCACGACTCTAAATACCGGAGTTAGAAAGATCCCATTGAAAAGATAGGATACGCAATTGACGTAAGGGGATCTGCGGTATGGAAAAGTCGCGGCTGAAAAGTGAGCGTTAGACCCTTTCCTGGCTGACTCCAAATACCAGAGGGCGGTAAAAACCAGCGTTAGGAGCCTCTAACGCTGGTTTTGACGGCTACCACCCAACTCTAAATCTAGGCCAAAGATAAGCATGAAATGGTCTAGTATTGCCTGGAATTCAGTGTGATGAATGTGAAGAGGTCAAATTGTACTCATGTGTAAAGTAGCACCCCTGTTAGATGGTGCAAACAAAGCAGGCTGGAATCTCTCAGTCAGCCAGCAGACTGGTCTCCTGTGGTTACCGGCAACAGAAAAGGAAATCTTTTTTAAAATTTCTCTCCATACAGGAGATATAAAATGATTTGCAAATAGCACGTTGTAAGATAATACATTTATTTAAAATAGTAAAACAAGCAACGCGTTTCTCAGCTGTTAAAAAGCTGTTTCATCAGGTTTCATTAGATGTAGATTTAAACATGTATATGTATGTATCTCTATGTTAAAGCCCTTTGCATGCCTTTTTTTCCCTGACATCTAAGACCTCATATCTTTGACAGGCTATGACTACGGCTTGACTGCCGAAACGCCTAAGCTTATCAGTGCTGCACCTACTACAAATTTTGTATTAAAGCTTCCAACCTGTTTTTAAAGATGTTGTAATAACAATTTTTTTGCCTCATATCTTTGAGCCCTTATAACTTTTTTATCCACTTTTCTCCCAATACTTTTTTCTTGATAGTGTTATTATGAGAGTAACTGTACTTTTAAATGTATTTTTAATGTGTTTTGTGCAACTTTTCATTCAAGAATAATAGTTAACCAGAGCTCATACACATTTACTTTCAACTTGTAATATGCACGCTACTTCTGACATGAGCAGGCGCGATAAACCCGATATTGCTCGCGCACAACAGATTATCATTTGTAGTTCTGGGTAACATTTAGGTAAATAGACAATTTCTCCTTGGGCAAAATCAATTATGCTTCCTTTGGTAGCAAGCTTTCTTTCAGAGGGCCGATAGATAGGTTTCACGGGGTCTATCCTGAGCATGTGTGTGACACATGTCTTTAGTTACTGGAGAAGACTCTCTTGGTATGATTCTTTGTCAAAATTATTCAACCCCCATTGCAAATCAGGTTTATTGTCAAAATGGACAGACTTTCAGCTGTTTGCATTGAACAAATCAAACAAAAGCAATTGAAATAGCTCAACACAACGAATGCTTGGTTTCCCCAAATTCAACTGAAAATGGAACTTTTATTAAATTCTGCAGTCTCAAAATTATTCAACCCCTTAACGGCAATCATCTTTTCTAATTAGTAGAGCACCATTTTGCTGTTATTTGCTGACCTGCTGCAAACATAATGCATAGCCAGACACCAGCTTCTGGCAGCATTCCTGAGGAATCTTAGCCCATTCCTCATGAGCAATGGCCTCCAGTTCAGTAATATGCTTGAGTTTGCGTGCTGCAACCGCCTTCTTCAAATCCCACCAGAGATTTTCTATTTGATTCAAGTTAGTTGACTGTAATGGCCACTGTGGAATCTTCCAGGATTTCGTCTGCAACCAAGCCTTGGTGAAATTTTAGGTATGCTTGGGATCATTGTCCTGTTGGAAGTTCCAATGATGCTCAAGCTTCAGCAACAGATGAAATGACATGACGTTTTCTCCTAGGATTTCCTGATACTTGAATCCATCTTGTCTTCCACATGCTGCAGTTTTCCAGTGCCAGAGGATGCGAAGCAGCCCCAGAGCATCACCGAGCCACCACCATGCTTAACTATAAATAGAGTTTTCTTTTCAACATATACTTCATTCTTCTACCTCTAGACATACCGCTGATGCATCGGCCTGAAATGTTCCAGTTTTGTTTCATCGCTCCACAGAACAGAATCCCAAAACATCTGTGGCTTATTTATATGATTTTGAGCTTATTGGGCCAGCTTTTCTTGTGCTTTTGGTGAGTAGGGGTGTATGTCTTGGAGTTCTGGCATGGCCCCTTACTATGCAAACTAAAACCTTAGTGTCTGTTGCCGCCAAGTTTTGCTGAAGGTCTTTTTCAGTCTCTCAGGGTTTTTTTTCTCAACCTACCTTCTCAGAAATCTGGTTGTAGCCATTGATAGCTTCATTTTTCTTCCCTGTCCAGGTAGTGTAAATACTGTTCATTTAACTTTGAACTTGTGAACTATGCTTCCAACGGTGTCTCTAGGAACATTCAGTTCCTTTGCAATCTTTTTGTATCCTGTTCCTTGTTTGTGAAGGGAGATAATCTCTTCTCTTAACTTTTTTAACCATTCTTTTGACTTAGGCATATTTCTAACATGCAGTCAAACGTGGCACTCAACAAACCCCTAGCCAGTTCAGGTATTTCATGTGTTCTAGCTCAAACACACCTGGTGTAACTAATGAAGCCCTTGATTAGTTGCATCAGGTGTACCTGTTTTGCAGACTGCAAAAACCATTTTGCAGTCTCAAGCATTCATTGTGTTGAGCTATTTCAATTGCTTTTATTTGATTTCCTCCTGGTTGCCAGGTTATGAATTTCTAACAGTAAAGTATCATGGATTCTCACCACCAAGAAAGAAAGGAATTTATAAGTTAAGAATAAATTATGGGGTTTTTTTCAACCTAGAAAGCTTGTTAAAAAGTTGAAATCTATAATTGCAGTATTGGTTTTGTACTTCCTGCTAATCCGCAATGGCTAAAGACAATTGCATCTACTTTATCAATGAAGAGAGATACACTTCTCCAAGTGTGACTTAAAAACAAAAAAACAACTGAAATTGATATTGAAGAGCCCTAATTTAGAATTAAAAAAGGGAAACTGTGGACTACAATGTCCCTTTAGGTCATGATTAAGTATGATCAGCTGTGGACCAAGAGCACTTACATGTTCCTACAGCTCTACAATGTAAATAGCTTACACTTTTGTTAAGAAAATGCAATGTTATACTTAAAGGGACAAAACAAAACCCCATGTTTTTCTTTCATGAATCAGATAGAGCATGTGATTTAAAAAAAAAAACTTTCCGATTTACTTCTATTATCACATATACTTCATTTTCTTGGTAAGGATCCGCTGTGCACTACTAGGAGCTAGCTGAACACATCTAGTGAACCAATGACAAGAGGCATTTATGTGCAGTTACAATCAGCAGAAAGTTCCCAGTTCTGAGCCTTCCTACGTATGCTTGTCAACTAAGAATACAAAGAGAATTAAGCAAATTAGATAGAAGTAATTTGAAAAGTTATTTAAAATCACATGCTCTGGCTGAATCATGAAAGAAACGTTTTGAGTTTTATTTCCCTTTAAGTTTTTCCAATTGATATCTATACTTTGGAGATGCTGTATCTTATTTTTAAGGTAAATATCCCTCTCAATTGTTTTTTTCTCCAGAAGACTGAACATTTTATTATTGTATGCAGAGGACCATGGCAAACCTTCCTGATACGGGAAGCTATTTTACTCTAATGCTGATGCATGGCAATGAGAGTATTACAACTTATATCTGCTGTTTTGAGCTGTATATTTATTCAATACCATACCATTATTTTCCAAAATAAAATCTATACCTATAGCCATTAACAAATTGTGCTGGCTACATATATACAACAAACTGCAGAAATGCAGTATATATAAGAGATGGTAAAATCCATTAACTGATTCTATTTCTTGATAATACTTTCACCCCTTACTAAGCATGTCTACAGTATGAGCTGAGTAATCAGTAGATTTCTGTTACAAGATCACCTTACTGCACAGCATTTCAATCTTCAAATAAATGAAGTATTGCATTTACATTGAAAAACAATATCCTATAAAGCTTCTGCTGACTTCTCAATGTACAAAGCACATCCAGAGTTTTTCTTTTTCATTAAAGCTATGCACAAAGCATTTGTTCTTTAGAACAAAGCATATTTTCCTCATAGTGCATACATTTTTGATGTGTGTACCCAAATGTAAGAAAACTAAACTTTTTATTTCATGAACAAGGGGAGAAATATGCATATACTTTAAACCTGCCGACAAATATTAATTCTAATGATTATGTTTATATTTAAAGCTAACATTATTCTTCTAATTTAAGTTATAAGCACAAATAATATCAAAGACCAAAGTCAGTGTCTACAAAAGCACACATGGGCCTCTAGTTATTAAGGTCTGGTGGACCTGATCCGACACTGTGAATCAGTCCGCCAGACCTCGCTGAATACGGCGAGCAATATGCTTGCCGTATTCAGCATTGCACCAGCAGCTCACAAGAGCTGCTGGTGCAACGCCGCCCTATGCAGACTCGCGGCCAATAGGCCACCAGCAGGGGGGTGTCAATCAACCCGATCGTACTCGATCTGGTTGATTTCCGGCAATGACTGTCCGCCTGCTCAGAGCAGGCGGACAGGTTATGGAGCAGCGGTCTTTGTGACCGCTGCTTCATAACTGCTGTTTCTGGCGAGTCTGAAGACTCACCAGAAACAGAGGCCATCGAGCTCCTTACCGAGCTTGATAACTAGAGGCCAAATTGTCATTTAAGTATAATACCCATAATACATGGTGAATTGTATTTTTTTTACCAAGAAATCCTATTTTAATTCAAAACAGTGTGTTGAGGAAATGAAAGAGACGCAATATTTTAAGGCTTGTATGGATTTTTATGTGTGCTTTGCAAAAAATATTTTACTTACACAAAATACTAATATCTTGTACCAGATTTCCTTCATAAAACACTTATTCAGACAACCAGTTTAAAGAGGATACTATACTAAATATTTTTAATAGCCTACGAGGGGCGTATTATCGCCTAGGCCAACAAGGCCGGTGCCTAGGGCAGCAGATTTGGGAGGGGCAGCACATCTGCCATATCCTCTCTCTAAAAGCCAGCACACAGTACAGTGAGTGATAAAGTGCAGGCTTTTACAGAGAAGACAAGGCACGTGCACTGGTTAAGGTCACTCTTTCACACGCAGTGCTCCCTTAAACCATTTCTTCAATTAGAGCCGCCAGCATTTTTGCAGTGGAAGCGTTCTTGATGAGAAACCTGCCCAGTGATATGCTTACAAGGTGAGGCTGGAGGAGAAGACCTTGTGCCACTGCCGATATGCTGCCTCCCCTTGTCAGCTGTGGTGGGTCTGCGAGCGCAGTGCTTATTGCAGGTCTTAGTAACTAACAGACTGTATGTGTCTGTGCACTGCTTAGATCAGCTTGTGATGTCTAATCATAAACTCTAGTAGCTAGCTTTCTCTGCATTCATGAACCCACAAGATAAATAGTAAATGGACACTTAAAAAGTTTAATTACTTGAATGATGGTAATTACTGTATGTCGTTGCATGTGAAGGGCAGTGATTGTTTCAAAGTGTATTCTTCTTTCTCTCCCTTCCTCTTCTCTCTCTTCTTTCCCTTTCTCCCTCCCTCCCTTCCTCAACTCCCTCCCTCCCTCAACTCCATCCCTTCTTTCTTCCCCCCTCACTCCCTCCCTCCCTCCCTCCCTTCTTTCCCTACCTTCTTTCTCTCAACTACTTTCCTTTGCTCCCTTCTTTCACTCCTTTCTTTCCCTCCCTTCTTTCCCTCCCCCTTTTCTCCTCTCCCTCCCACTTTTCTCTTCTCTCTCTCTCTCTCTCTCTCTCTCTCCCTTCCTTCTCTCCTTCCCCTCCCTTTTATCCCCATCCCTCCCCTTCTTTTCTCTCACTTCTCTAAGGAAGAAAATGGTATGAGATGCATGCAATTCAACCCACCTATATGCAAGTGTTTTGCTAGCCCATTTTATTTTCAATTGTTATGAAAAAAAAAAAATACACACTGACCCAAAAATATATTTGATGGAAAAAAGGCCTAAAACATTTGTGGGGGGCAGCAGAATTTTGAGTGCCTAGGGCAGCACAAAGCCTAAATACGCCACTGCCTACAGTAAATCACTCTTTCATTTAAGTGCTATTGAAAGATGTCTATGCAGCTGAGAGATGACAGATTTTCTCAACACCTCACCCCAGGTCCGCTGTCTTGGGGTCACACTTGACTCAGGACTCACATTCAACCCCCATATACAAGCACTTACCAAGTCCTACCATGCACACTTATGCAACATTTCCAGAATTCATCCTTTTTTTACTCAAAAAATACAAAAAAACTCATTAATTTCCTCATTTTCTCACGCATTGACTATTGTAATATACTTCTAAAGGGCCTTCCCAAACACTGCCTCCCCTCCAATTTTTTATGAATGCTTCAGCTACACTCATACACCTAAGTAGCCAATCTAAATCAGCTGCTCTTCTCTGACAGTCTTTACATTGGCTCCCCATACACTCGAGAATACAATTTAAAGTATTAACTCTAACTTATAAAGCACTCAACAGCCTTACTCCCAACTATATTCCCTCTCTCATCTCAATATATTTCCTGACCCATCCTCTTTGATCAACCTCTGACTTACGTTTCTCCACTTCTATTACCTCTATGTCTCACTCCCTCCTCCAAGACTTCTCACGTGCTGCTCCTGTCCTCTGGAAATCTTTACGCCACTCTATAAGACTGTCTCTAACCTTGTATAGCTTCAGACGCTCCTTGAAAACAAACCTATTCAGAATGGCTTATTATCTCCCCTCTGTTTTCCTAACCAAAATTATTCATGAACTGCCTTGATTCACTGCAACTACAATCCATGTGACAACCTGTAGACTGTAAACCCTCTGGAGCAGGGCCCTCTTCCTCTTGTACTAGATATGTTTAGTATTTCATGTTTTTGTATCTTATTGCAAATCCTTTTCATTGTATACCCCTATCTCTGTACCCAACACTACGGAATGATAATAATAATAATAATTCCTTAATTGATAAAATATTAAACTACATGTATCAACTATTGGAAAGTCAAAGGCTCATAAAGCCCGATAATCTAAAGTGTTCCTCTCTGAGATTATTGATGAATTCTCATCCGTCCTGCAAGGTTCCTCAAAAAGTTTTAGAAGGACAAATTATATATATATAGAGCTGTTAATCTCACTATGCAGGTTCTGGATGTGAAAGCGACACATACATTTAAATATAATGCTCAAAAAATCCCCCAAAGATTGTGCAATTCTCCATGCTGCCAAGTTTTTGTTTATCAGCCCCATAGTCTTGTATGATGTTAAATCCAGATGAATAAGTCTAACCAATTGTACAATAATAATAGATTGTATACATAATATATGACAGTTTAAAGAATAAATCTCAAAATATAGACAGCAAAAAATCACAGATTAATGTTAATATAATGTATGTAGATATTTATATAAATATACTTTTACTAAAATGAAAGTATGAACAACTGCAAAAATAAAAACAATAGTCTTTCAAAAAAGATCATGTCATCTGTCACTTTTTTTTAAATCAGAATTCCAGCTGTGATAGGACGTGTGCTGGGAGACTTTTATGATGATGACATAAAAGGGCTGCTTTTTAAACATATATAATTTACTTTTTTGCGTGCACTCTAACCATGTCAGGTGCATGAGAACACATGTGATAACTTTTTTTCCCCAGAAACATTATTGTAAATAGAAACATATTTAAAAAATGCTTTTAAATTAATTGTTTGATGTCCCTTTAAGGTCAAATCTTTGCTCTTTGCCATGTGTACTGAGTTGGATACATGAACTGTAGTCACCGTGAGCTGCCACCACTCTTAAATTGGTCGGATTATGAAGTAAACTTGAGTTTTGAGTGGACTAAACTTGGTATAAGAGAATGTTAGATTTTAAGAGCTAAATGAGTTTATAGGATGGTGTCGCTCAGTGGGCAAATGAAGGGAGGTGCAGCATTGGTGAATGTTCTGTGTGTATGAGCTGATACTAGCCTCATTGTTTGCCTTTGTCCTCATAAGACTAGTTATCTTTTTTTATTAATTAGTTTATTTATTTATTTTATTGTCAACTCTGTTTGAATGATCGCCTGGGCAGAAAATATTGTGCCTTGAAACAAATAGAGGCAGTTCCTATTAATCTATCCATAAATCTTAAAAGGGACAGTTTACACCAGAATTTTTATTCTTTAAAAATATAGATAATCCCTTTATTACCCATTCCCCAGTTTTGCATAACCAACACAGTTATATAAATACACTTTTTAACTCTGTGATTACCTTGTATCTAAGCCTCAGCAGACTGCCCCCTTATTTTAGTTCTTTTGACAGACTTGCTTTTTATCCACTCAGTGCTGACCCCTAGGTAACTCCACGGGCGTGAGCACAATGTTATCTGTATGGCACACATTAACTAATGCCCTCTAGTTGTGAAAAACTGCCAAAATGCATTCAGATAAGAGGCCTTCAAGGTATAATAAATTAGCATATGAGCCTACATAGGTTTAGCTTTTAACTCAGAATACCAAGATAACAAAGCAAAATTGATGATAAAAGTAAATTGGAAAGTTGTTTAAAATTACATTCCCTATTTGAAACATGAAAAAAACTTGACTTGACTGTCCTTTTAAACATTTGAGTAAATCACATTCTTTCACAGTACCCTGCAGTAATTATGTTATACATAGGATCCAACAAATATCCTCCACAGCATGAAAAATACATTAGAGCCACAATCCGATAAATGGCGCAGGTTTTGGCGCAAGCGTGGAAACCTGCGCCGCCCATAGTTTCAGCTCGCAACTCGAGCTATCCCATATACGGCGCCGGCATTTGCTAAAGTGCCGTAAGTCTGACAAACCAGCGATGTCCAGAAATCTGTGTAAGTACAAATTTCTGGAGTCGCCAGTGACTTACGGCACTTTAGAAACTGCCGCCGCATAAAAAAACCTGACTAAGTTATAAAATCTCCTGTACTGTCTAACACGCCTCCCAAACATAGCCCGACACGTATACCCCTCTATCCGCAATCCCCCCTCTCACTCCTAACAATAAATATATTAACCCCTAAACCGCCGCTCCTGGACCCCGCCGCCAGCTACATTATCTATATTACCCCATAATCTGACCCCCCCCTACACCGCCGCTAGCTACATTAAATGTTTTACCCCCTAATGTGAGCCCCCTACCCCGCCGCCACCTACATTAACTATGTTACCCCCTAATATGATCCCCCTACACCGCCGCCACCTACATTAACTATGTTACCCCCTAATATGATCCCACTACACCGCCGCCACCTATTTAAACTATCTTAACCCCTAATGTGAGCCCCCTAGACCGCCGCCACCTATATTATATGTACTACCACCTAATCTGACCCCCTTACACCGCCGCCACCTATATTAAAATTATTATCCCCTAATCTAATCCCCCTTACACCGCTGCCAGCTATATTAAAATTATTAACCCCTAATCTAATCCCCTTTACACCTCCGCCACCTATATTAAATTTATTAACCCCTAAAATACTAAAATTTCCCTACCACTAAACCTAAGTCTAACCCTACAAATAGCCCTGAAAAGGGCCTTTTGCTTGGCATTGCCCCAAAGTAACCAGCTCTATTACCAGCCCTTAAAAGGGACTTTTGCAGGGCATTGCCCCAAAGTAACCAGCTCTTTTACCAGCCCTTAAAAGGGCTTTTTGCGGGGCATTGTCACCTTTTTTGCCTGTAATCTAAATCCCCCTACACCGCCGCCACCTATAATAAATGTATTACCCCCTAATCTAATCCCCCTACACCGTCGCCACCTATATTAAATATATTAACCCCTAATCTGACCCCCCTACACCGCCGCCACCTATATTAACTATATTAACCCCTAATCTAATCCCCCTACACCGCTGCCACCTATATTAACTATATTAACCCTAATTATATTAGGGTTAATATAGTTAATATAGTTATTATATTATATATATTAACTATATTAACCCTATCTAACTCTAACGCCCCTAACTTAATTATTATTAAAATAAATCTAAATAATATTAATAATATTAACTAAATTATTCCTATTTAAAACTAAATACTTACCTATAAAATAAACCCTAAGATAGCTACAATATAATTAATAAATACATTGTAGCTATTTTAGGGTTTATATTTATTTTACAGGTAACTTGGTATTTATTTTAACTAGGTACAATAGCTATTAAATAGTTAATAACTATTTAATACCTACCTAGTTAAAATAATTACCAATTTACCTGTAAAATAAATCCTAACCTAAGTTACAAATACACCTACACTATCAATAAATTAATTAAATAAACTACAAATATCTAAACTAAAATACAATTAAATACACTAAACTAAATTACAAAAAACCCCCACTAAATTACAAAAAATAAAAAAAGATTACAAGATTTTTAAGATAATTACACCTATTCTAATCCCCCTAATAAAATAACAAAGCCCCCCAAAATAAAAACATTTCCCTACCCTAATCTAAATTACAAAAGTAATCAGCTCTATTTCCAGTAGCTCTTATTCTATTGGCTATTCAAATCAGCCAATAGAATTAAAGTATCTCGCATCCGATTGGCTGATTTGCATTTTGAAGGCTCAAATCAGCCAATAGGAATTCAAGGGACGCCATTTTTAATCGCGTACCTTGAATTCCTATTCAGTGTACGGCGGCAATCTTATGAAGAGGATCCTCCATGCTCCGGCTCCGGTCTTCAGTTCCAGTGTCGCCGATCTTCAGTTCCAGCATCACCGGTCTTCAGTTCCAGATGGACGGTCTTCAGCTCCGCGGTCATCGGTCTTCAACTCCTCTGCTCCGCGCCGACTGGTTCCTGGAAGAAGAAGGTGTCGCCGCCTGGAAGAAGACTTCTCCGCCTGGAACAGGACCTTCTCCACCGGTCTTCAGCACAGGTAAGGAGCACTTGGGGGTTAGACTTAGGTTTTTTAAGGGGGGATTGGGTGGGTTAGAGTAGGGGTATGTGGGTGGTGGGTTGTAATGGGAGGGTTGTTACTTTGGGGCAATGCCCCACAAAAGGCCCTTTTAAGGGCTGGTAATAGAGCTGATTTCTTTTGTAATTTAGATTAGGGTAGGGAATTGTTTTTATTTTGGGGGGCTTTGTTATTTTGGGGGGCTTTGTTATTTTATTAGGGGGATTAGAATAGGTGTAATTAGCTTAAAAATCTTGTAATCTTTTTTTATTTTTTGTAATTTAGTGTTTGTTTTTTTTTTTGTAATTTAGTTTAGTGTATTTAATTGTATTTTAGTTTAGATATTTGTAGTTTATTTAATTAATTTATTGATAGTTTAGGTGTATTTGTAACTTAGGTTAGGATTTATTTTACAGGTAAATTGGTAATTATTTTAACTAGGTAGGTATTAAATAGTTATTAACTATTTAATAGCTATTGTACCTAGTTAAAATAAATACCAAGTTACCTGTAAAATAAATATAAACCCTAAAATAGCTACAATGTAATTATTAATTATATTGTAGCTATCTTAGGGTTTATTTTATAGTTAAGTATTTAGTTTTAAATAGGAATAATTTAGTTAATATTATTAATATTATTTAGATTTATTTTAATAATAATTAAGTTAGGGGTGTTAGAGTTAGATAGGGTTAATATAGTTAATATATATAATATAATAACTATATTAACTATATTAACCCTAATATAATTAGGGTTAATATAGTTAATATAGGTGGCGGCGGTGTAGGGGGATTAGATTGCATTACAGGCAAAAGAGCTCATTACTTTGTGACAATGCCCCGCAAAAAGCCCTTTTAAGGGCTGGTAAAAGAGCTGGTTACTTTGGGGCAATGCACCACAAAAGGCCCTTTTAAGGGCTGGTAATAGAGCTGGTTACTTTGGGGCAATGCCACGGAAAAGGCCCTTTTCAGGGCTATTTGTAGGGTTAGACTTAGGTTTAGTGGTAGGGAAATTTTAGTGTTTTAGGGGTTAATAAATTTAATATAAGTGGCGGCGGTATAGGGGGATTAGATTAGGGGTTAATAATTTTAATATAGGTGGCGGCGGTGTAGGGGGGTCAGATTAGGGGTTAATATATTTATTATAGGTGGCGGCGGTGTAGGGGGATTTAGATTACAGGCAAAAGAGCTGATTACTTTGTGACAATGCCCCGCAAAAGGCCCTTTTAAGGGCTGGTAATAGAGCTGGTTACTTTGGGGCAATGCCACGCAAAAAGCCCTTTTCAGGGCTATTTTTAATTTAGTTTAGGGTAGGGACAGTTTAGGGGGTAATACATTTATTATAGGTGGCGACGGTGTAGGGGGATCACATTAGGGGGTAATAATTGTAATATAGATGGCGGCGGTGTAGGGGGATTACATTAGGGGTTAATAATTTTAATGTAGGTGGCGACGGTGTAGGGGGCTCACATTAGGGGGTTAGACATTTAATGTAGATGGCGGCGGGGTCCGGGAGCGGCGGTTTAGGGGTTAAACACTATATTAGGGATTGCGGCGGGGGATCGCGGTTGACAGGTAGATAGACATTGCGCATGCGTTAGGTGTTAGGTTTTATTTTGCAGCTAGTTTAGGGAGTTACGGGGCTCCAATACACAGCGTAAGGCTTACTATGCATTTTTCTCCATTTTCGCCACGTAAGTCCTTACGCTGTATATTGGATACCAAACTGCGCTGGTTTGGTATACCTGTCTATGGGCCAAAAAACTACGGCCGAAGGCAGAAATATATGAGCGTAACTTCTATGTTACGCTGTATATGTGATACCAAACCAGCACAAAATTTGGCGTTGCCGGCTTTTGTGGGCGACGATTTATATTGGATCGCGGCCCACATTACTTACCCCAAAACTACAAGAAGACAATTAGTTGCTTTGTACTTGCCAATTATATTTATTTATTTATTTTGCAAAATATTTGTAAGGTATGTCTGTTGCACTCTATTATGCAAACAAGATCTTACTGGGAAAGGTGTCAATGAATAAAAAAATGTAGTAATGCTTTTTAAAATACCAAAATTATACATATAATCCTGAAAGTTATTTTCAGTAGACCCTATTTTAAAATGCTTCATATTAAATTATTTAAAAAGGGACATAAATATCCAAACGTCCAATGCTATCCATAGGATTAATGCTGAATAACAACAAAATAAACTTTAAAGGGAATTGGAAAAATGTAATTTTTATTTATGCTATGAGAAATAAGAGAGCCATGTCTGTAAATTAATGTAGTTTCTTTTGAGAGCAAAATAAAATTCATGTCTCTACCTTTTCAACACAAAAAGGCCATCAAAATTCATCTAAGTATTAGACATTTTACATTCGCATTATGTTACTTATTGGAATTATGTGCTACAGTGTTGGTAATCTCTTTGAATTGTAAAAATGAAGCTTCTATTGTACATTTAAAATATTCTGATAGTGATTCAATATATTAATGTAGGCTACTTTTACAGTTGGCAATACGATGAACATATAACTGTGGATCAGCGCGAAAGAGAGGAAACCATGCACTGGTCTGAATCTGGCCCCCTAAAAATATCTCTCTTCCCAAGTGGACAAGTATGTCATGAAACTATCCTTTTCTGGTTCACCATTTTCTATTCCTGTGCTAGGTTTGGGTACTTGGAATACTCTCTTGTAACTAAATGTAATTACTAAGTTATGTAAGTAGTGATCACTCAATACTAACCCCCAAATGCAAGCAATCCCCACCCTAAAGGCCGCTGCTCTATAACTTGTCCGCCTGCTCTGAGGCAGAGGACAGAAATCAACCCGATCAAATACAATTGGGTTGATTGACACCCCCTGCTAGCAGTCGATTGGCCGCAAATCTGCAGGGGGCAGCATTGCACCAGCAGTTCAGTTGTGAACTGCTGGTGCAATGATAAATCCAGACAGCGTATGCTGTCGGCATTTATCGATGTATAGTGATGTGCAGCGGACATGATACACTACTTTGTATCAAATCTGCTCGCACATTGATACATATGCCCCATAGACCCCAGCAAAAGTGTTATCTACTTTATATGTTGTACCAGTTATCCTGGTTTTTGAAAAAAAAAATAATGCTTAACTTCACTCCCAAAAAACAGAGGTTTTCAAAATCATATGACATTTTCTATTTATTTTTCCTTCTTTTTATTGAGGTGAAACTTAACATACAACAAACAAATATTACAGGAAGTTTTTTGATGCAATTAATAACAAATTATGTTTAAAGACATAATGCTAGATGATCAAAAACTCTGACATTATATTGTGATTTAGGGGTCTCTTCTTCACAAACAGAACCTTGCATAGTGAGATAAACATCTCTCAAGGTAAAACTATTTGAGGGGCCTTGTGGTACTGACAAAACTCCCCAACTCATCTTGCTTATGTGTAGAACTTGTAACTATTGGACCCATAGGGAGAGATTCTTTAAAGTTCACAAGTCTAGATGTGGTTTTCCTCATAAACACTTGCAATGGCAACCCTCATGGAATTCTATACAAAAAAGGGGCTGTCCCTGCAAGTGGTGAGATGTCTTCTATAGAAATAATGAGAGCTCTTTGGTAAAAGTTTGCAATGGAGGCGAAGTACAGAGCGGGAAAATTAGTGCAAACTTGTCATTTTTTAACTACAGAGAAAAAAACATTGAGAACTGTAGTGTAAAAATGTTTATAGAATTATGCTGAGATTTGGGAGAAAATTTTATATATGCCCATGTTCAGCTGTAACATATGCCTGCCTGATATCACTGTCCCTTTAAGACTGCTTTCCCTGCTACTGACAATCATATTGTTTGGGGAGAATTAATTTGTCATTCATGCACCTGATTCCCTCAGCCTCTTTTTAAATAATTTCAGGCCTAATGTGCATTGCATTAGCTTTGACGTTTTGTTCCAGAACAACAGAGGTCTGTGTCTGTTTCAGTATGGATTTTACCGGCATATTTAAACTACAGCCTTTCCTTTTAAGCTAAGCAAAAAATCATCTAATTGCAAGTATTCCATATAATTCCCATTTTGTTTCCTGGACACTGCTACTTAACAAACTCTGAACTTATTCTAAATATCAAGTATGCATTTGGTTATAATCACTCTCTAATTGCTACAACAGCATCATACTCAGAACTTTATAACTATTCACTGCTACAAGTTGTTATAGCTGAAATATCCTCCTGCAAATATATTAATATATTCAGAACTCTGCATCTATGTGTTCAGTTAAAGAACTTTCCTGTGATTCTCCAATATATGCACAAACAGTATTTAATGCCTTAAACTTGCAATTTGTCTATCACCTGTGCTGCTCTGCTTATTACTCTGACATACAGTTCTAAGTAATATTATGTACTGTGAACCTGCAGCAACTCTTTGCATCTATGAGTCACAATCTTTTACCAGTTTACTCTGAAGCCGGAACCTTTTTACATTGCTATATTTTTAATTCATGAATCCTGCAACTACTCCTATTAACTATAAGTCACAGTATCAATTTATGTTTCCATTGAAGGCAAAATATGTTGTAAACATATGTCTTACTCTCCATGAATTCTACAATAACTTCTTGCAACTATGAATCACAGAATATCATCTATCCACGTTCAGGATACTCTTCCCCGGGTCAGGGGTCAGTGTCTCCAATTCCCTACCACTGCTCTGAGGGTCTGTGTCCTGAGCACAAATACACCGGAATATGACATCAGCCCATTTTACAAAAACAAACAAATACACTTTGTATTTTGTACTTTTTAGTACAAATTCCTTGCTTTTTTTTCTTTTTTTGGACATACAGTGTATTTAAATTACGATTTATAGTGTGCAGAGTTAATACAATTTATTCCCGTGTAATTTACATACAAATTTTAAGTTTTTGATAAAATACAATTTTATGGTGAACAACTTTGTTACAGGCAGCCCTGGATGAATGCATAAGAAGGAGGGGCTTTTGTCCCCAGGGCAGGCCAGAGAAGATTTGGGTGAAAGTTTTTGTTTAACAAGTGGGAGGTGCTGCAATAAGAGTATATAGGGGGAGACAGGAAGTGTAGTTGTCCTTTTTAACTCCAGACCTGTTGGTGAGAAGAAGTTCCCTCCTGCCCTCCCTCCCTGTTTTTCGTACGGCTGGGATGAAGGTTTTGGCAGTGTGCTTGCTTTCAAAGAAGTTGCGGAAGCAATCTGGGTACCTACTGTGGGTTCAGGAGAGGTTAGCAATATGTTTACTTGATAGAGTTTGAAGAGTTATTGAGCTTCTATGGGGCAAGCACTTATGTGGGTTACTTTGTAACCAATGTCTTTTCTTGTGGTTTGTAATTTATTTAATTGTTTACATGTTTTAAATAATTAATTGGCTACGGCCTTTATAACCCCAAGTTACAGTGTGTTTAATTGTTGTGGGTAAGGGAACATAGTGCATAAGTATGGGATCAAATTTTTACCTGCAAATCTTTGTGTGAACGGTTAAATTATTAATTTTGTATAATTTTTTAATTACAATTTTTATTGTGTACTTTTGTGATGTATGCATCTCCTTCCTGTACGAAAATGCAGTATATGCCCCTTAGCAAATTACACCCTGTTTAGAGGGTAAAAAAAAGGGGTTTTATATAATTCCAAAAGAGAAATAGGACTGGTGAGCATTCTTACAGAATCTCAACAGCCCATAGAACTTTTTAGAATTGGGCCCATAGTCTAAACAGAACATACCTAAATAGTGCAATAGTGATGCATATGCCACCTGTACCATATCTAAAAAAAAATCATTTATAGAACATAGTTCTCCTACACATACAAATGAGGACACTCTTGGCTCTCTCATCAAGCTACTTCTCTTGAAATTATACAATACATTGTTTATGGCTAATCACAGATTAAAGATAGTAGCATATAACATTGTAAAGATAGCAAAGAAAATGGAACAGATTAATTGTAAGGAGACACATTAACCACTATTTAAAGTGAAATAATAAACCATCTATAATTGCTATAGTTTCTTCCTTGTACTAAAGAGACCACTTGAGGACCTCAAAAGATCTAAAAAAGTATGAAACTGTAAAGTATGCAAAAATAATATTATATAAGAACATAAGTCATCAGCATTTTCAAGAAAGTCAGTGCTTCCTGAGATGCACTTTAACCCTGGCTTTAATATAAATATATGTATAGGTGCTTAAACACCCCTACTCTGCCATCCCTGACATTGCCGCCACCTACATAATGTTATTAACCCCTATTCCGCTGCTCCCTTACACCGCCACCACTAAATAAATGTATTAACCCCTAAACCTCTGACCTCCCACATCACCACCACTATCCAAACGTATTAACCCCTAAACTGTCAGCCCCCCACATCGCAAAAACTAAATTCAATTATTAACCCCTAAACCTAACAACCCCTTAACTTTAAATTAAAATTACAAGATCCATATTTTCAAATAAATTAAAACTTACCTGTAGAATTAAAATAAACTCATTTTAAACTATTAATTAACCTACCCTAACTATTATACTACAATTAAATTAAACTACCAATTAAATAAACTAAATTACATATTAAAAAACTTAACACTACTAAAATGATTTAAATATACAATTAAACATTATTACAAAGTACTAAATTACAAAAATAAAAAACACTAAGTTACAAAAACAAACAAACACTAAATTACTAAAAATAACAAACCAAATTATCAAAAATACTTTTTTACACCTAATCTATTAGCCCTATCAAAATAAAAAAGCACGCCCAAAATATAAAAAACCTAGCCTACAATAAACTACCAATGGCCCTTAAAAGGGCCTTTTGTGGGGCATTGCCCCAAAGATAACAGCTCTTTTACTTGGAAAAATCCACCACCCCAAATAAGAAAAAAAAAAAAAAACTATCTAAAATAACCTAAGCTACCCATTGACCTGAAAAGGGCATTTGTATTGACATTGCCCTTAAAAGGGCATTTAGCTCTTTTACTGCCCAGACCCTAATCTAAAAATAAAACCCACCCAAAAAAACTTAAAAAAAAAACCTAACACTAACGCCCGACGATCCACTTACAGTTCTTGAAGTCCCGCTTGAAGGATCCATCCAGCCGGCGAAGTCCTCATCCAGGCAGCAAGAAGTCTTCATCCAGACAGCCTCTTCTATCTTCATCCAGTCGGCAAAGTCCTCCTCCAGGTGAACTCTTCTATCTTCATCCAGCTGGTGCGGAGCGTGTCCATCTTGAAGACATCCAGCGCGGAAGCATCCTCTTCATACGGTCTCCGTCGTACACTGATTCTTCAATGCAAGTGACGCAATCAAGATGGCGTCCCTTGCATTCCTATTGGCTGAAAGATTTCAATCAGCCAATAGGAATTAGAGCTGCTAAAATCCTATTGGCTGTTCCAATCAGCCAATAGGATTCAGCTCTCAACCTATTGGCCGTTCCAGTCAGCCAATAGAATGAGAGCTCAATCCTATTGGCTGATTTGATTTGTTATTTTTCGTAATTTAGTGGTTGTTTTTTTTGTAACTTAGTGTTTGTTTGTTTTTTTTTGTAATTTAGTACTTTGTAATAATGTTTAATTGTATATTTAAATAATTTTAGTATGGTTAGGTGTTTTAATATGTAATTTAGTTTATTTAATTTTAGTATAATAGTTAGGGTAGGTTAATTAATAGTTTAAATTTAGTTTATTTTAATTTACAGGTGTTTTAATTTATTTGAAGATAGGGTTGTTGTAATTTAATTTAAAGTTAAGGGGTTGTCAGGTTTAGGGGTTTATAGCCTGTAAAATAAATATAAACCCTAAAATAGCTACAATATAATTATTAGTTATATTGTAGCTATCTTAGGGTTTATTTTACAGGTAAGTATTTATTTTTAAAAAGGAATAATTTAGTTAATAATAGTAATTTTTATTTCAATTTATTTAAATAATATTTAAGTTAGGGGGGTGTTAGGGTTTGACTTAGGTTTAGGGGTTAATAAGTTTAATATAGTGGCGGCGGTATAGGGGGGGCAGGATAGGGGTTAATAAATTTAAGATAGGTGGCGGCGGTATAGGGGCGGCAGATTAGGGGTTAATATATTTATTATAGTTGCGGCGGGGTCTGGGAGCGGCGGTTTAGGGGTTACTATATTTATTATAGTTGCGGCGGGGTCCGGGAGTGGCAGTTTAGGGGTTAATAAGTAAAAAGTACGTGGCGGCGGTATAGGGGGGGCAGATTAGGGGTGTTTATACTCGGGGTACATGTTAGGATGTTAGGTGCAGACACTTCCCATAGGAATCAATGGGATATCAGGCAGCAGCGAACATGAGCTCTCGCTGCTGTCAGACTCCCATTGATTCCTATGGGATCCGCCGCATCCAGGGCGGCGGATTGAAAACCAGGTACGCTGGCCCGGAATAGTGGCGAGCGTACCTGGAAGGTATTTGATAACTACCAAAAGTAGTCAGATTGTGCCGAACTTGCGTTCGGAACATCTGTAGTGACGTAACCATCGATCTGTGTCGGACTGAGTCCGGCGGATGGTAGGTTACGTCACTAAATTCTGCTTTTGCCGGGCTGTAGGGCTTGATAACTACAGCGAATCAGCCTCGCCACAAATACGCTGCGGAATTCCAGCGTATTCGCGGTTGACGGCTTGATAACTAGAGGCCAAATGCTTCTTTATATGATCTCTGTCTGTATACCAAAGTCCACTACTTAGAGAGAACAGTTGAAAATTAATATTTTATTGCTTATTTCTCCTACCTCCTACTGGGAGTGTAGTTAGATACCTTTTCTATAGCTAATACTTAAGTATAGGAACTTTCAGTATAGGTATGGATACCGCAGGCAAAATCAGCTATTTCATACAATTTAATATACTCCAGCAGGTAAAATGGATTATTGGGAATAAATTAAAAGAGTGCAAATTTTAATGCAGACTGTCCCTTTAAGCATAGGTTTTGTGGACACAGAAGTAAAAGGTAATTCTTTATTAGCCACAGAGTCTGTGTTTGAATATTTCCAGGAGGTGTGTCAGAAATATGGTAAGGGGTGCGCTAATACTTCTGGATCAGCACCTTGTTCCACAGTTAAATGTAGTGCAGCTTGCAAATCAGCACTAAGCAGCTGGCAATCATAAACAGAGACTCCATAGCAAGAAAATCAGTGACCTTTGTCATGGTGTTGTTTCTGTGCATATAAATGAAACACAAGAAAGTAAGTTGCTACAGTTTTAACAAACAGTGCAGTGTTTTAATGTACGTCACTGTGCAGGACAAAGGCCATTAAAGACCTCACCAGGGGGGCATGTGGAATGTTGTCACCACCATTATTTAGCTGTTGGCCTCAATAAACTCCTGTCTTGTATTAAAATAGAGCAAGGCTTAGAACTGCAACTGCAATCAAGATATGAACCTTTCCTGTCATTTTAGTAACGTAAGGCACAGTATGAGGGGAGTCAGGACACAAACCTACACTCACTTAAAAAGTAAATGACTAATGGTAACAGTGCTAACAAATAATTGTGCAAAACAACCTAGTGTTTTCAATACTAAATGTTTATTTAAATATATAAAACACAATGTGCAAAAAATGCAAACATAGTTGCATTCTCTATACAGAGTGATTAATCACAGCTTGATTAGCAGAACAAACACTTGAGAATGTGTTACAAACACTTGACAATGTGTTGCAAGTGAATTGTATCCTAATACATCAATGCCTACTTGCAAATTTATGATGTATCAATACAGTACAAAGGAACTAAACATGATGTTATAATGTATCATAATAAAAACAAATACAAACAAAATAAAAATATATGTCAATAAAAATGAGCAAATGTTAACAGCAAGCCACAACCTACTGGTCTGGCCAGACAACTCAAACAATATACTCACTACGCGTTTCTGGGTCACACCCCTTCATCAGGTGTAGAGTGAGTAGGGAGTGACTAGCTGTTAAATGCTCAAAAGGCAACCTATTTCCTGTTTGTTCAACCAACAGATTATCTCCAGTGATTTGGTTGACAGGATACTCTGAAATCGCCATCTTGGAAAAGGGCATCAAGGGAATAGTTCTGGCAATGATACTAAGATCCCTATAGGGAAGTGGTGTTTTTATATAACTAAACAAATATATTATCTGACAGTGTGTGCAAATATAAATCTATCATTAAAACATTGTATAACAATTAATTGTTTCTTTTTTGAGTTATTATTTGTTAGTAATTGTACTATCCTTGTTGTGTATGTATACCTTTTTAGATTTAACATACAGTGGTAAGCACACTGAATTATTTATTTAAAGTGATTTTCTATTATTATATATTTATCAACTTTTTTTATTTATTTTGTTTTTATTATAGTTATACAATGTTTTAATGATAGATTTATCTTTGCACACACCGTCAGATAATATATTTGTTTAGTTATATAAAAACGCCACTTCCATATAGGGATCTTAGTATCATTGCCAGAACTATTCCCCTGATGACCTTTTCCAAGATAGCGATTTTAAAGTATCCTGTCAAACAAATCACTGGAGATAATCTGATGGTTGAACAAACAGGAAATAGGTTGCCTTTTGAGCATTTAACAGTTAGTCGCTCCCTACTCACTCTACACCTGATGAAGGGACATGACCCAGAAATTCGTAGTAAGTTTATTGTTTGAGTTGTCTGGCCAGACCAGTAGGTTGTGACTTGCTGTTACTTTTTGTCATATTTTTGTTTTTTTTATAACAGCTGCTTATACAAATTTTATTCACACTAATTATACACATTCACACACAGTGTTCACATAGTATCAGTGACGCTCTCCATTTTTTTCTTAATCACTTAAAAGTAGTTAATCTCTGGAACCCCTTTTGGAAGACAGGTCTAGGAAGATCACCAGTCTAATCCAAACGCCTCAGAAAGTAGTCACCTAGGCATTTACCTGATCAGTCTGCTTAGGTGTCACACTGAGTAGATCATATAGGCCAGGGTTCTTCAAACTTTTTTTTTTTTACTAATACCCAGTCCAATGATTCCACATACCTTGATGACCCTATTGTTTTGCTTTGTCTGAAAATTTCTGGGTGCTTTATTCCTGATTGTAGTCAAACTTTAAAGCATTGTTCAAGCATGTTCATTTAAAGATTTTGTTCTCTTTTTAGTGCTGGGAGATATTGTAGGGGAATGGACATTGTACCCTGTTAAGCAACTGTAAAGATTTAAAGGGACTGTGGTAGTAGCTACAAAAGATAAACAACTGCAGTCATCTGGCTTTCGCTATACCTGTATGTAGATTTGTAAGACTCCACAGACCTACAGTTTCAGCCTGACAGCACTTCAGTTCCATGTCAGTTTCTCTTCTGGCCATGTGCTCCAACTTATAGAAGTCCTTTTGATAAAGGTAAATAGAAGAAACACTAAAAAAACAGCACATTGATTTTGCTTGTGTAAAAGAATTGCTTTATTAAACATGCAGGTGACAATACGCTGCATCGGCATGTGATGTAATGCATCCACTCCTCAATTGCCATTTGTGAGAAGTAGCTTAGATTGCTCAGTGCCAACAAAACAAAAGTTATGGAGTTGTCCTCAGCCAGGGAGCAATCTGTCCCTAGAAAAGATATGTGCGCTGGACATGCTCTTCCTGTTAGTGTTAAGACACAATATATAAAGTAAAAGCTATTTGAAAAACTGCATCAGTGAATGGTAATGGAAGCTAAACCCCCCCAGCACACAGCAGTAAAGAACAGCACACAGCGGCAGGGGTAACAGACCAGCAGAAATAAACTAATGTGCTCTCATCTCTGTGAGAGGTATATATTGTACAGCCCCAAGAATGTCTGGAACATTTCAATAGAGTTTACCATAGTAACAAGATTCAATTAATGCTGGAAGGTTTTAGCGATAAGACGTTTCAGTTCATGGTAGTAGTCTGATAACTCAATCTACCATTATTTTATAAGAAATCTGTGCTATATGGATTTGTTTATTTGTAGGATATTTTTCTCTCTGCACCAAAAAAAATACTTCCACACTGTTCAATATATATTATCTATTTGTTTATTTATTTTACAAAATCATTTTATTACATTATATATTTTGTATACCAATGATTTTTAAGGATCTTAAAGGAACATAAAAGTGCTTTTTGTGTTATATGCAAGCAATAATGAAATTATAAACTGCTCTAACTATGTCCTTCATTATTTGAGAAATTCTGGTTTGATATTGAAAAAACTGGGATCGGACATTTTTATATAATTTTTTTTAATCAAAACAAGTGAACACAAGCTGGATAACTCCTACAATATTCTATTTTTTTTCTCACAATGCCAACATTAATCACCAATAATGAATGTCAATCAATGAAAACCGAAAGATACACAAAAAAATACAACTGTGCAATAAATACCCAAAGCCAAAACCCAAAATGTCAGATTTGCGCTCTTGTTACATAACATCAAATTCCTAATGACTCCATAGACAATCACAGACATCTGCACCATGCACCATTGTTGCACACTTTAAAAACAGTGCTTCAGAACCTCCATTTTCAAATGCACATTATTTCAAATAGGAGAGAAGTAGAGGAAAAGGGAAAGTGGAGATATTTAGGGCTACATTACAAGTGGAATGCTAAATATCGCTAGTATTAGAAGTTAAGCGCAATGTGAACGCGACCTCACGTTCGCATTGCTAGGAATCATTGTGCTCATGAGAGCGCACTTCCATATGCTCCTATGGGAGCCTTGTTCTGATGCCTAGATTGCACAGAATCTAAGTGCAGCGAAGTGGGTCAGTTGCACAGCGATTGCAGCATTTTTAAATATATATGTATATTCTTATATACATATAGAGTTACTGGGAACACACAGTCCTCATAGACTGCAATGTTAAAGGAACTTTTCAGTGCCGTTTGTTTTCTAACATCCCACAACCGCCAACTTTAAAGCCCCAAAACTGCCTAGTGCAGTTGCTTTTTATTAAATTATAGTGCCCTCTTTTTTGAGAACATTTGGGGCACTTTTAGAAAATTAAGCAGAGATCAGATCTCTGGTTAGTTTTCTGAGCACTAATTGCTACCACCAGCTCACAGTAGAAATAACCAGCCACTTATAATGGTTAATTATCATGCGCTGTGCGCCCGCAAACAGGCAACTTTGCCTGTTTGCGTGCAGGCGCCAATTTAGCGCTCTATTTATAATCTAGCCCTTATTTTGTTAAAATGTGTCTATCCATTGGTGAACAACGCGTTTGAGATGATCAGGGCAAGGAATTATAACCTTTGCAGTGGTTAAACATTCAAGTTAAACTCATCGTGATCCAGTAGCAAAAGACATCTGTGTATAACCACCGATTAGCAGCTGGCTCCCAGTAGTACATTGCTACTTTTGAGCCTACCTAGTTTTTCTTCAATAAAGGATACCAAGAGAATGAAGTACATTTGTTAATAGAATTGATTTGAAAAGTCTCTTAAAATGGAATGTTCTATCTGAGTTTCCTTTGAAACTTGCATGTAATGAAACTAAGCAAATATTGTTATAAAAATTCCACAGAAATTCTACCAAACAAACATCTCCCATTCTCTGTTTTTAGAGTTCAAACAATTGTTATATTTAAATATTTCTTATATAGAACATATCAATAATAAAATAGTATCATATCATTTTTGACAGTTCATAATGAAATGTTGTATAAATTCACAAAAACTACTATATCGTTAGACATTGAAAGATTGTATACATTGCCAAAGCTTAATCTATCTGCATCTGTATATTGTGAATTAAACAAAAACGTCTTAAATCAAACAAGAAGAATAATGTAGTCTTAATAGAAAAAAAAAGAAGGAATGGTAAAGTAAGTGTGAAATATCCATTCTGACCAATAGTAATTTGTTAAGACTTAATTATAGAGTCCATGGGAAGTGCTATTATAATCTCTAAGCACATTACAGTTTCCTTTGTTGGAACATTGAAAGGTTAAGTTCTTTGATGGAAGTGATCACCTCTTGTGAGGTCTTAATTAAAAATGTCAACTTGCTAAAGGTACAAATTGGTAGAAGCAAATAATTGGGTGCTTGGAAAAATGTGGTGAATTATATTGAAAAGAATTTGACATTTTTTTTAAAATAGTTTTAAATGTGTAAACAATGTTTAAAAAAAAATCAAACAATGTAAACATTGCATTATTAAGGGATCAATAAGAAAATAACAGCAGTACATTTTAAATAGGCATTATGTAGTATAAAATGTTTCTAAAGCTGATGTCATAAATTCAATTTCCCTACAAAAATGTCAGGTGGAGAATAAATATGAGTGAATGGGAAAACTATAGTCTTCAGGGGTTCCTATGATAACTTATATTAGAGTGGAGTACTACATGGAACACTGAGAAATCCATGATTAAGTGTCCCCATTAACTGTAGAAAGATAAATCCTCAAGTCATTTGGATGTTCAATGTTAAGAAATTAAATAGCACAGCTCTATGTGATGGTACTAAGAGTGCAGTGTCCCTTATCCCAACTGTGCCTTTTAGAGAGGATGCTAATGTTGGCCCATTCTGGGTTTCTTCAGAGGTACAGCTATATTCATCAGGTCTAAGGGCAAAAGATCCAGGTCTGCCCCCATAGCCTTCTTGTGTTAATGCACCATAAATGTTTCCAGTCAGATTTAATAGGGAAAGTTAAGCAGTATAAAAATAAGATTTTAACTGGTGGGTTGTAAGCACTGTAAATTTAGCAAACAAACAAATTAACAGGGCAAAAGTATGTCATACAAAAAATACATGAAATGAACAACCAAACTTTTTTTTTCTTATTTAGGAGCTTCAATATATTATGATTGAGGCCTTTATGTACTTGGAAACAGATGGGTGATGTAGGTTTGGCATTATGTTGATATTCTCATAATATTTTTGCCATGCACTCCAAGCTCCTGATTATGTTGCAGACCATCCAGCAAATGGAGACTACACAAAAAAATGCTCAGTTCAAAAGGTAAAGACAGAGTACTATTGCATGCAACTAAAAATATTTGAGGTCTATTTGTTAAATATATGTAGTATGTCATTAAGTGTGATAAAGATGTGGACATTGTAACTGTTTGCTATAATTGTATAACACATTTGATATTTAAATAAAGATTAATAATTTAAAATGCTTATTTGCACAAAGAATAATAAGCTGTTCATTATGTGAAATGAGCCTTAAAAATCTTTTGTTTTTCATATCTATGGATACTATACAATCAAGAGGTATATATTTACAGATAGGGCACATGGGTTAAGTAGCACTAACTATGGACTAGTTTCCATTGAGTTGCAATTGGGTTTGCACAAGTTCACAAATCACTGTCGGAAGGCATTTCGATTACCAATAGTTTCTGAAGACGCATTTTCTACCATTACAAGCAGCCGGGGTTCAGCTGCCAAATATAATTATGTGTCCCATACAGGGCCGGATTGGGCCGCCGGGATACCGGGAAAAGTCCCAGTGATCCGGTAGCTGCACAGAGAGTGGAGAGCAACAGAGCACAGGCAGCACAGTATAAGCAGGTCAGTGAGGGAGCGGAGCGGCCAACCTGCTTTTTGAGTGCATAGCAGACAGAGGCTCATATAATTCAGCACAGTGTGAGCAGTCAGAGCAGGTGAGGAAGCACACAGACAGAGAGGTTGGCTCAAGCAGTTGCTCAGCTGGAATTATGGCATAGGATGCGGCAGCTCCCGCTACAACACCATCACAAATTCGCATTAGACAATAGCACAGTGGGGAGGGAATTGGGGGTCGGGGAGGACACAGGCGACAACTAGGTCAGGAGGGAGCTGAGCTGGAGGCCACGTGGGATGGTAGTCATGGCACATAGGGAGCAGCAGGAGGACTGAGCAAAGTTATCAGAATTTGTAAAATCACTGTTAGAGTTTAACTTAAATGTATTAAAATATAAATAAGAATGTGGAAAGTTTGAATGCATTAATACTAAAAGGACCCAATCCGAAATGTAAAGTAATATAAAAAATACAAAGAACAAAGTGTAAGTGTAACAAAACTCTCATATCATGTAGTAATATATTGCACTTGGCTTCTCTCTCCTTCCACATACTGAAAAGAGAAAGATATTGCAGTGCTGGAGAGTTCTGCCCTTTGCCTTTTGAATATTTAGGCCTAGATTTGGAGTTCGGCGGTAAAAGGGCTGTTAACGCTCCGCGGGCTTTTTTCTGGCCGCACCATAAAATTAACTCTGGTATCGAGAGTTCAAACAAATGCTGCGTTAGGCTCCAAAAAAGGAGCGTAGAGCATTTTTACCGCAAATGCAACTCTCGATACCAGAGTTGCTTACGGACGCGGCCGGCCTCAAAAACGTGCTCGTGCACGATATCCCCATAGGAAACAATGGGACTGTTTGAGCTGGAAAAAAACCTAACACCTGCAAAAAAGCAGCGTTCAGCTCCTAACGCAGCCCCATTGTTTCCTATGGGGAAACACTTCCTACGTCTGCACCTAACACCCAAACATGTACCCCGAGTCTATACACCCCTAGCCTTACACTTATTAACCCCTATTCTGCCGCCCCCGCTATCGCTGACCCCTGCATATTTTTTTTAACCCCTAATCTGCCGCTCCGTAAACCGCCGCCACCTAAGTTATCCTTATGTACCCCTAATCTGCTGCCCCTAACATCGCCGACCCCTATATTATATTTATTAACCCCTAATCTGCCCCCCTCAACGTCGCCGACACCTGCCTACACTTATTAACCCCTAATCTGCCGAGCGGACCTGAGCGCTACTATAATAAAGTTATTAACCCCTAATCCACCTCACTAACCCTATCATAAATAGTATTAACCCCTAATCTGCCCTCCCTAACATCGCCGACACCTAACTTCAATTATTAACCCCTAATCTGCCGACCGGAGCTCACCGCTATTCTAATAAATTGATTAACCCCTAAAGCTAAGTCTAACCCTAACACTAACACCCCCCTAAGTTAAATATAATTTTTATCTAACGAAATAAATTAACTCTTATTAAATAAATGATTCCTATTTAAAGCTAAATACTTACCTGTAAAATAAACCCTAATATAGCTACAATATAAATTATAATTATATTATAGCTATTTTAGGATTAATATTTATTTTACAGGCAACTTTGTAATTATTTTAACCAGGTACAATAGCGATTAAATAGTTAAGAACTATTTAACCCTTTCGTGACAGGGTTAAAGTGCCTACATCGGAACAACTGTTCCGATGTAGACAAATTGAAACTACGCGATCGTGCATACGATCGCGAGATTTCAATTATTGGATCGCATCTGGGGGGCGTCCCTACAATCCTAGGAACGCCCTCCAGACCGCGATTAAATCCCTGAAGCACAGAAGGCTTCAGGACAGCCGTTAGTTATGACGTTCCATTCCGTCATAACGGCTTTAAAGCCCAGTCTAATTATGACGGAATGGAACGGCATAACGGCTTTAAAAGGTTAATAGTTACCTAGTTAAAATAATAACAAATTTACCTGTAAAATAAATCCTAACCTAAGATATAATTAAACCTAACACTACCCTACCAATAAAATAATTAAATAAACTACCTACAATTACCTACAATTAACCTAACACTACACTATCAATAAATTAATTAAACACAATTCCTACAAATAAATACAATTAAATAAACTAGCTAAAGTACAAAAAATAAAAAAGAACTAAGTTACAGAAAATAAAAAAATATTTACAAACATAAGAAAAATATTACAACAATTTTAAACTAATTACACCTACTCTAAGCCCCCTAATAAAATAACAAAGCCCCCCAAAATAAAAAATTCCCTACCCTATTCTAAATTAAAAAAGTTACAAGCTCTTTTACCTTACCAGCCCTGAACAGGGCCCTTTGCGGGGCATGCCCCAAGAATTTCAGCTCTTTTGCCTGTAAAAGAATAAATACAATACCCCCCCCAACATTACAACCCACCACCCACATACCCCTAATCTAACCCAAACCCCCCTTAAATAAACCTAACACTAAGCCCCTGAAGATCTTCCTACCTTGTCTTCACCATACCAGGTTCACCGATCCGTCCTGAAGAGCTCCTCCGATGTCCTGATCCAAGCCCAAGCGGGGGCTGAAGAGGTCCATGATTCGGTCAAAGTCTTCATCCAAGCGGGGCAGAAGAGGATCTTCCATCCGATTGAAGTCATCATCCAGGCGGCATCTTCTATGGTCTTCCATCCGGAGCGAAGCGGCAGGATCCTGAAGACCTCCAGCGTGGAACATCCATCCGGACCGACGACTGAACGACGAATGACTGTTCCTTTAAGGGACGTCATCCAAGATGGCGTCCCTCGAATTCCGATTGGCTGATAGGATTCTATCAGCCAATCGGAATTAAGGTAGGAATTTTCTGATTGGCTGATGGAATCAGCCAATCAGAATCTAGTTCAATCCGATTGGCCGATCCAATCAGCCAATCAGATTGAGCTCGCATTCTATTGGCTGATCGGAACAGCCAATAGAATGCGAGCTCAATCTGATTGGCTGATTGGATCAGCCAATCGGATTGAACTTGATTCTGATTGGCTGATTCCATCAGCCAATCAGAAAATTCCTACCTTAATTCCGATTGGCTGATAGAATCCTATCAGCCAATCGGAATTCGAGGGACGCCATCTTGGATGACGTCCCTTAAAGGAACAGTCATTCGTCGTTCAGTCGTCGGTCCGGATGGATGTTCCGCGCTGGAGGTCTTCAGGATCCTGCCGCTTCGCTCCGGATGGAAGACCATAGAAGATGCCGCCTGGATGATGACTTCAATCGGATGGAAGATCCTCTTCTGCCCCGCTTGGATGAAGACTTTGACCGGATCATGGACCTCTTCAGCCCCCGCTTGGGCTTGGATCAGGACATCGGAGGAGCTCTTCAGGACGGATCGGTGAACCTGGTATGGTGAAGACAAGGTAGGAAGATCTTCAGGGGCTTAGTGTTAGGTTTATTTAAGGGGGGTTTGGGTTAGATTAGGGGTATGTGGGTGGTGGGTTGTAATGTTGGGGGGGTATGGTATGTTTTTTTTTACAGGCAAAAGAGCTGAAATCCTTGGGGCATGCCCCGCAAAGGGCCCTGTTCAGGGCTGGTAAGGTAAAAGAGCTTGTAACTTTTTTAATTTAGAATAGGGTAGGGAATTTTTTATTTTGGGGGGCTTTGTTATTTTATTAGGGGGCTTAGAGTAGGTGTAATTAGTTTAAAATTGTTGTAATATTTTTCTTATGTTTGTAAATATTTTATTATTTTTTGTAACTTAGTTCTTTTTTATTTTTTGTACTTTAGCTAGTTTATTTAATTGTATTTATTTGTAGCAATTGTGTTTAATTAATTTATTGATAGTGTAGTGTTAGGTTAATTGTAGGTAATTGTAGGTAGTTTATTTAATTAATTTATTGATAGGGTAGTGTTAGGTTTAATTATATCTTAGGTTAGGATTTATTTTACAGGTAAATTTGTTATTATTTTAACTAGGTAACTATTAAATAGTTCTTAACTATTTAATAGCTATTGTACCTGGTTAAAATAATTACAAAGTTGCCTGTAAAATAAATATTAATCCTAAAATAGCTATAATATAATTATAATTTATATTGTAGCTATATTAGGATTTATTTTACAGGTAAGTATTTAGTTTTAAATAGGAATAAGTTATTTAATAAGAGTTAATTTATTTCGTTAGATTTAAATTATATTTAACTTAGGGGGGTGTTAGTGTTAGGGTTAGACTTAGCTTTAGGGGTTAATCCATTTATTAGAATAGCGGTGAGCTCCGGTCGGCAGATTAGGGGTTAATAATTGAAGTTAGGTGTTGGCAATGTTAGGGAGGGCAGATTAGGGGTTAATACTATTTATGATAGGGTTAGTGAGGCGGGTTAGGGGTTAATAACTTTATTATAGTAGCGCTCAGGTCCGCTCGGCAGATTAGGGGTTAATAAGTGTAGGCAGGTGTCGGCGACGTTGAGGGGGGCAGATTAGGGGTTAATAAATATAATATAGGGGTCGGCGGTGTTAGGGGTAGCAGATTAGGGGTACATAGGGATAACGTAGGTGGCGGCGCTTTGCGGTCGGAAGATTAGGGGTTAATTATTTTAAGTAGCTGGCGGCGACGTTGTGGGGGGCAGGTTAGGGGTTAATAAATGTAATACAGGGGTCGGCGGGGTTAGGGGCAGCAGATTAGGGGTACATAAGTATAATGTAGGTGGCGGTCGGCAGATTAGGGGTTAAAAATTTTAATCGAGTGGCGGCGGTGTGGGGGGACCTCGGTTTAGGGGTACATAGGTAGTTTATGGGTGTTAGTGTACTTTAGGGTACAGTAGTTAAGAGCTTTATGAACCGGCGTTAGCCAGAAAGCTCTTAACTCCTGCTATTTTCAGGCTGCTGGAATCTTGTCGTTAGAGCTCTAACGCTCACTTCAGAAACGACTCTAAATACCAGCGTTAGAAAGATCCCATTGAAAAGATAGGCTACGCAAATGGCGTAGGGGGATCTGCGGTATGGAAAAGTCGCGGCTGAAAAGTGAGCGTTAGACCCTTTAATCACTGACTCCAAATACCAGCGGGCGGCCAAAACCAGCGTTAGGAGCCTCTAACGCTGGTTTTGACGGCTACCGCCGAACTCCAAATCTAGGCCTTAGTGAGTTAAGCGCCTGTAAAGTCTGAACTACAATATCTCTAATAGCTGGAGCATCCTTTGAATATCAAGGCCTAAGAGTATTTTCATCTTAAATATTTGTGAAGAGTTTTATTTTCTATCAAACGAGAAAGAATCAGTATATATTGACAGAATAGCAGGGTTGTTTTGGGCTAACTGAATAGACTGCTCATAATGTAAGCTCCATAAAGAAGGCAGTAAATAAGAAATTTCACATTGAGTAGTCTCATCTTTATATTACCATATGCAGCATGTAATCTTAGATAGCTTTTATAACTTTATTCATGGGAATCAGTAATCTGTATGTTTATTTTCTTCTATAGCATAAGCTGAACTTTTTTTTTAATTTAGAGAGACTGCACTGCAGTAAACAGTCTACCCTGGGAAAATGTATACTTTAAAAACCGACAAAGTAAAAGATTACATGTACTGCTTCTAACATAATATTTTTAAATAACATACAGCTAGATTACAAGTTAAACGCGATATAGGGAAATTAACGAACGCAACAAAAGTTGCATTATTTAACCCTCTATAGCGCAGCCATTACACGTTTTGAAACAGCCGGCTTGTGCATGCGATATGGTTGCATTGAGCTCCATACCGCACACAATCCAAGCGCTGTTTTGATGTGCTCGTGCACACTTTCCCCATAGACATCAATGGGGAGAGCGGGTAAGAAAAAAGCCTGCGATCGCGGAAAGAAAAACTCTGTAACGCAGCCACATTGAAGTCTATGGGGAAAAAAAAGATAAGTTTAAAACTTACACCCTAACATAAACCCCACGTCTAAACACCCCTAATCTGCTGCCCCCGACATCGCCAACACCTACTTAATGTTATTTACCCCTAATCTGCCGCTCCCGATATTGTCATCACTTAAAGCTATTAACCCTTAATCTGCCGCTTCCGATATTGCCGCCACTATACTAAAGTTATTAACCCCTATTCCCCTGCACCCCAACATCACCCACACTATAATAAAGATATCAACCCCTATTCCACCGCTCCCAGACATCGTTATTTATTGTAATGGTAGGGTTTTTTATTTTTTGTAATGTTAGGTTTTTTTATTTTTGTAATGTTAGGTTTTAGTGTAAGGCAGCTTAGGTTTTATTTCACAGGTAAGTTTGTATTTAATTTAACTTTACGAATAGCCCAAACCCTAAACTAACCCCCCCAAAAAAAAACATTAAAAAAAACTATCACTAACCCCCGAAGATCCACTTATAGTTTTTGAAGTCCCGCTTGAACGATCTTCATCCAGGCGGCGAAGTCATCATCCAGGCAGCGAGAAGTCTTCATCCAGACGGCCTCTTCTATTTTCATCCAGGCAGCGAAGTCCTCATCCAGGCGGCGAGAAGTCTTCATCCAGGCAGCCTCTTCTATCTTCATCAAGGCGGCATCTTCTATCTTCATCCCGGTGCTGCAGAACGGGTCAATCCTGAAGATATCCGGCATGGAACATCCTCTTCATACTGTTGTTGTCGTATACTGAATCTTTGATGCAAGGCATGCGATTCAAAATGGCATCTCTTGCATTTCTATTGACTGATTTGATTTTGGAAATTCAAATCAGCCAATAGGATGAGAGCTACTGAAATCCTATTGGCTGTTCAAAACAGCCAATAGGATGAGAGCTTCTGAAATTCTATAGGCTGTTCAAATCAGCGGCGCTATGGAAGTCCCATGAAAAAACGTAATTTTTACAAGTACGGGACTGATGTTGCGTTACAGACTAAAAGGCTTGCGATACAGCTATACCGACAAGACTTGTAATGGCTGCGGTACTGTTTTAACACTGAAATGACAATTTTTTCAGCGTTAAAACACTAACGCAAATTTTGTAATCTAGGTGAGTCAGATTAAAGGAAAACATATGCACAAGGAACAATGCTGAATGCACTGTTCATCAATTTTCAGATAAATATATCGGAAAGGATTACAAAAAATATACAGATTTAGCCAGGCTGAATGTATCTAACTGTTTGTGCTGTTTTTTTCTTTGATAACAAAAACAGGTCCCAGGAAACTCAGCTGTAGATATAACAACAGCTTATTCAGAAAATATTAACCAAGAGCAATATTAGTTTACAAGTTTTAATAAAAGGTTAAATGTGTTTCGACTGAGCCAAGAGTTGAAGAGTAGGATTAAAACTGAAGACTTTGACACTTCTCTAAATTGAATTTAAAGAATGAAGTCTTAAAAGGATTTCACTGTATTTGCTCAGCAAAACATAGTATGATAAGGTATTGCACACTTCTAAATAGAAAATATAATTTTTTTGTTCCCACAATCCCCTTTTAAAGGAAAAGTGTAACAGTTTAGAGCTCTGTATCATTGTACTATTTTGTAAGTTTTTAATAATTTTAATAAGAATTGCAAACTTGAGCCATAGGGGGATATTTATCAAGCTGTCAACTGTGCTGCATTCGTCGGCACCAATACGCTCGCCTAACATCGCGGCCACGGACCTGAATACAATCTCAATACTTATAAAAAAAGAAAAGAAGCGCACCAAGTACGGGGCAATGAGCATCAGAATTTTGTTAACTAGCAGTCATCGATCTTGTGTCTATTTGGCTTTATACCAACTTTATTTATACCCTGTCACTAAACGCTGCCACTATACTAAAATGTTTAACCCCTATCCCACCGCTCCCCGACCCCGCCGCAACCTATATTAAGTTATTAACCCCTATCCCCCCGCTTCCCGACCCTGCCGCAACCTATATCAAGTTATGAACCAATATCCTGCCGCTCCCCTACCAAGCTGCAACCTAAATCAAGTTATTAACCCCTATCCCGCCGCTCTCAGACCCTGACGCAATTTAAATAAACATATTAACCCCTAAACCTCTGGCCTCCCACATCACTACCACTAACTAAACCTATTAACCCCTAAACCGCAAGCCCCCCACATCGCCATAAACTAAATTAAGCTATTAACCCCTAAACCTAACAACCCACTAACTTTAAATCAAAATTATAACATCCCTATCTTCAAATAAATTTAAACTTACCTGTAAAATTAAAATGAACTATTTTTAAACTATAAGTTAACCTATCCTATCTATTATACTACAATTAAATTAAACTAGCAATTAAATAAACTAAATTACATATTAAAAAACCCTAACCCTACTCAAATTATTTAAATCTACTATTAAACCTTATTAAAAATGACTAAATTACCAAAAAAATAAACGCTAAGTTACACAAAAATAAAAACACAAAATTATGAAAAAAAAATAATAGCCCTATCAAAATAAAAAAGCCCCCCCCCCCCCCAAATAAAAGAAACCCTAGCCTACAATAAACTACCCATGAAGGATCCATATAGCCGGCAAGAAGTCTTCATCCGGGTGGCCTCTTCCATCCTCATCCAGCCGGTGAAGCCCTCATCCAGGCGGCAAGAAGTCTTCAACCAGACGGGATCTTCTATCTTCATCCATCCGGCGTGGAGCTCCTCTTCATACGGTCGCCGCCGTAAACTGGAACTTTTATGCAAGTGACATCATCCAAGATGGCGTCCCTTGCATTCCTATTGGCTGAAAGATTTCAATCAGCCAATAGGATTAGAGCTGCTAAAATCCTATTGGCTGTTCCAATCAGCTAATAGGATTTGAGCAGCTCTCATCCTATTGTCTGTTCCAATCAGCCAATAGGATGAGAGCTGCACAAATCCTATTGACTGATTGGAACAGCCAATAGGATGAGAGCTGCTCAAATTCTATTGGCTGATTGGAACAGCCAATGGGATTTTAGCAACTCTAATCCTATTGGCTGATTGAAATCTTTCAGCCAATAGGAAAGCAAGGTACGCCATCTTGGATGACGTCACTTGCATTCAAGTTCCAGTTTACGGCAGCAACCATATGAAGAGGAGCTCTGTGCCGGATGTCTTCAGGATGGATCTGCTCCGTGCCGGATGGATGAAGATAGAAGATGCCGACTGGATGAAGACTTCTTGCCGGCTGGATGGATCCTTCAAGCGGGACTTCAATAACTGTAAGTGGATCGTCGGGGGTTAGTGTTAGGTTTATTTAAGGGATTTTTGGGTGGGTTTTATTTTTAGATAAGGGTCTGGGCAGGTAAAAGAGCTAAATGCCCTTTTAAGGGCAATGCCAATACAAATGTCCTTTTCAGGGAAATGGGGAGCCTAGGTTATTTTAGATAGGTTTTTTATTTGGGGGGGTTGGTTGGTTGGGTGGTAGGTTTTACTGTTGTGGGGTGTTTGTATTTTTTTTTACAGGTAAAAGAGCTGATTTCTTTGGGGCAATGCCCCACAAAAGGCCCTTTTGAGGGCCATTGGTAGTTTATTATAGGCTAGGGTTTTTTTTAATTGGGGGGGGGGGTTATTTTGATAGGGCTATTAGATTAGGTGTAATTCTTTTTTATTTTTGATGTGTTTTTTTCATAATTTAGTGTTTTTTATTTTTTGTAACTTAGCGTTTATTATTTTCTTAATTTAGTAATTTGTAATAATGTTTAATAGTAGGTAATGATGTAAGCATCGTTCTGTGCCGGATTGAGACCGGCAGATCGTATGTTATGTCACAAATTTCTACTTTTGCCAGTCTGTAGGCTTTGATAACTAGGTTGGATCAAGCTCGCAACAATTACGCTGTGGAATTCAAGCGTATTTGTGGTTGACAGATTGATAAATATCCCCCATATACTTAAAAACATATTTAAAAGGAAATAGAAAACAAAATGTTTGTTGCATCTCTTTTACCTGTAAAAAAATTACAAACACCCCACAACAGTAAAAAATGAATTTTACAATTTGTTAGATGTTTGGAAAAGGTGTTTATATACTTTTTTTCTTGTCTGCTAATATTTAAAACGGTTTCCTAAATCATCACTGGTTTGTCTATCAATAAGCAAGTCATTGGCCCCTAGTTATCAAGCCGTCAACCACAAATATGCTGGAATTCCGCAGCATATTTGTGGCGAGGCTGATTCGCCTTAGTAATCAAGCCCTACACACCAGCAAAAGTAGAATTTTGTGACGTAAGCTTCGATCCGCCGGGCTCAGTCCGACACAGATCGATTCTTATGTCACTCCAGATGTTCCGAATGCAAGTTCGGCACAATCTGACTACTTTTGCTAGTTATAAAATGACTACCAGGTACGCTCGGCACTTTTCCGGCCCAGCGTACCTGGTTTTCAATCCACCGCCCTGGAGGCGGCGGATCCCATAGGAATCAATGGGAGTCTGACCATAGCGAAAGTTCATTTTCGTTGCTGCCTGACATCCCATTGATTACTATGGGAAACGTCTGCACCTAACACCCTAACATGTACCCCGAGTCTAAACACCCCTAATCTGCCCCCCCTACACCGCAGCAACTAAATAAATGTATTACCCCCTAAACCGCCGCTCCCGGAGGCCACACCACTCTTATAAACGTATTAACCCCTAAACCGCCGCTCCCGGACCCCGCCACCACCTACATAATATCTATTAACCCCTGTCCTGCCCCCCCTATACTGCCGCCACCTATAATAAATTTATTAATCCCTATCCTGCCCCCCCATACCGCTGCCATCTATATTAAACTAATTAACCCCTAAACCGAAGTCTAACCCTAACCCTAACACTCCCTAACAAATATTATTTTAATAAATCTAAATAAAATTACTATTATTAACTAAATTAATCCTATTTAAAACTAAATACTTACCTATAAAATAAACCCTAATATAGATACAATATAACTAATAATTATATTGTAGCTATTTTAGGATTTATATTTATTTTACAGGTAACTTTGTATTTATTTTAACTAGGTAGAATAGTTATTAACTATTTAATAACTACCTAGCTAAAAGAAATACAAAATTACCTGTAAAATAAATCCTAACCTAAGTTACAATTAAACCTAACACTACACTATCATTAAATAAATTAAATTAATTATCTACAAATACCTACAATTAAATACACTAACTAAAGTACAAAAAAATAAAAAAAAATAAGTTACAAAAAATAAAAAAAATATTACAAGATTTTTAAGCTAATTACACCTAATCTAAGCCCCTTAATAAAATAACAAAGCCCCCCCAAAATAAAAAAAATGCCCTACCCTATTCTAAATTACGAAAGTTAACAGCTCTATTACCTTACCAGCCCTTAAAAGGGCCTTTTGCGGGGCATGCCCCAAAGAAATCAGCTCTTTTGCCTGTAAAAAAAACACAATACCACCCCCTCAACATTACAACCCACCACCCACATACCCCTACTCTAACCCAAACCCCCCTTAAATAAACCTAACACTACCCCCTGAAGATCATCCTACCTTTAGCCGTCTTCAGCCAGCCGACCACCGATGGAACAGAAGAGGACATCCGCAGCGGTCGAAGTCTTCATCCAAGGGGCGCTGAAGAGGTCTTTCATCCGATAGAAGTCTTCATCCAGGCGGCGTCTTGACTCTTCATCCATCCGGAGCGGAGCGGAGCCATCTTCAAAGCAGCCGACGCGGAGCCATCTTCATCCACCGACGCCTACTCGCCGAATGAATATTCCTTTAAGTGACGTCATCCAAGATGGCGTCCCTCGAATTCTGATTGGCTGATAGGATTCTATCAGCCAATCGGAATTAAGGTAGGAAAAATCTGATTGGCTGATCCAATCAGATTGAGTTCGCATTCTATTGGCTGATCGGAACAGCCAATAGAATGCAAGCTCAATCTGATTGGCTGATTGGATCAGCCAATCGGATTGAACTTGAATCTGATTGGCTGATTGGATCAGCCAATCAGATTTTTCCTACCTTAATTCTGATTGGCTGATAGAATCCTATCAGCCAATCGGAATTTGAGGGACGCCATCTTGGATGACTTCACTTAAAGGAATATTCATTCGGTGAGTAGGCGTCGGTGGATGAAGATGGCTCCGCGTCGGCTGATTTGAAGATGGCTCCGCTCCGGATGGATGAAGATTGAAGACGCCGCCTGGATGAAGGCTTCTATCGGATGAAAGACCTCTTCAGCGCCCCTTGGATGAAGACTTCGACCGCTGCGGATGTCCTCTTCTGTTCCATCGGTGGTTGGCTGGCTGAAGACGGCTAAAGGTAGGATGATCTTCAGGGGGGTAGTGTTAGGTTTATTTAAGGGGGGTTTGGGTTAGAGTAGGGGTATGTGGGTGGTGGGTTGTAATGTTGGGGGGGTGGTATTGTGTTTTTTTTACAGGCAAAAGAGCTGATTTCTTTGGGGCATGCCCCGCAAAAGGCCCTTTTAAGGGCTGGTAAGGTAATAGAGCTGTAGGGCATTTTTTTATTTTGGGGGGCTTTGTTATTTTATTAAGGGGCTTAGATTATGTGTAAAATCTTGTAACTTAGTTTTTTTAATTTTTTGTACTTTAGTTAGTTTATTTAATTGTATTTAATTGTAGGTATTTGTAGATAATTATTTTAATTTATTTAATGATAGTGTATGGTTTAATTGTAACTTAGGTTAGGATTTATTTTACAGGTAATTTTGTATTTCTGTTAGCTAGGTAGTTATTAAATAGTTAATAACTATTTAATAACTATTCTACCTAGTTAAAATAAATACAACGTTACCTGTAAAATAAATATAAATCCTAAAATAGCTACAATGTAATTATTAGTTAGGGTTTATTTTACAGGTAAGTATTTAGTTTTAAATAGGAATAATTTATTTAATGATAGTGCAGTGTTAGGTGTAATTGTAACTTAGGTTAGTTTTTATTTTACAGGTAAATTTTACAGGTAAATTTATCTTTATTTTAACTAGGTAGCTATTAAATAGTTAATAACGATTTAATAGTTATCGTGCCTAGTTAAAATAAATTGAAATTTGCCTGTAAAATAAAAATTTATATTATTTATATTGTAGCTATATTAGGGTTTATTTTATAGGTAAGTATTTAGTTTTAAATACGATTAATTTAGTTAATAAGAGTAATATTTATTTAGATTTATTTAATTAATATTTAAGTTAGGGGGGTGTTAGGGTTAGACTTAGGTTTAGGGGTTAATAATTTTATTATAGGTTGCGGCGGTATAGGGGGGGCAGATTAGGGGTTAATAAGTTTAATATAGGTTGCGGCGGTGTCCGGGAGTGGAGTTTTAGGGGTTAAACAATTTATTTAGTTGCGGCGGGGTACAGGATTGGCAGGATAGGGGTTAATAAATTTATTATTGTGGCAGCAGTATAGGGGGGGCAGGATAGGGGTTAATAGGTATTATGTAGGTGGCGGCGGGGTCCGGGAGTGGCGGTTTAGGGGTTAATCAGTTTATTAGAGTGGCGGTGGGCTCCGGGAGCGGCGATTTAGAGGTTAATACAGTTATTATAGTTGCGGCCGGGTCTAGGAGCGGCGGTTTAGGGGTTAATAACTTTATTTAGTTGCGGGGGGCTCCGGGGGCGCTGGTATAGGGGGTAGAACAGTGTAGTTTAGTGTGGGTGCTTAGTGACAGGGCTATCAATAAAGCTGGGAAAAAGCCGAAGAGCAGCGAGATCGGATGAGTGATAACTATCACAGTCCGCTGCTCATCGTCCCGTACTTGGTGCGCGGCTTTTTGACAGCTTTTTTGATAACTTTGGCGAGCTTATTCAGGTCCGCGGCGGTGATGGTAAGCGAGCTTAGGCGGGCGTATTGGGCCGGCGAAGGCAGGTAAGTAGACACGTTGATAACTAGAGGCCATTGTATCACCTGATTTGTCGTTACCATAACTTGCCATCCCTGTGTCCTTTGGAACAGAAACTAGTATTCACGTGCAATCAGCCAGGGTGCTGGAAGTACATCTTCATCACTTTCTATAACATTGTAACAATGAAATGAAGGCATCTAATGTTTAAAAACAGAATATCCCTTCTTAGACATTATTTAATTACTTGGTTTAGAGTGACACCATAATGTTCTCTTCATCTATACAAATATGTATAACTTTCTTAAACGCTTATTCTTGTAATGTCATGTTATTTACCAAAAACAATATAAAAAATAGGAAATCCCACAATGAACATAAAAAGTAAAAACAGGTTGACACACCAGAGTTTGTCATACACATTTCATTCTAAATTAACATGAAATGTCTATGAATGCCTGTGTCAGCCTAGTTATACTTTTTATGCTCCATGTGTGAGTTCCCATGTTTAAATTATTTTCTATGTAACTCCTTTCTGTTCCATCTTGGAAGAAGATGGCGCCAACAGACTCTTAACAATATGTGCAATAGCTTCATAAGTAGACCTGATCCTACATTGAGGGCAGAGATACTGAGACATAATGAGCCAACTTAGCTTTAGCAGTGCCTGAATGCAGGGATAAACCTTCTTGGAGAATCCAGATCACTGAGATAAAATGATGTAACAAAGAATGTAAAAAGTCAGATTAGCTAAAATTGAAAATAAAAGATTAATTGCAAAAGATTCTAAGACAAACCCAAAAAGTTTTTTTCTTATAAAAGTATATAAATGGTAAAAAAAGCTTAGTAGGAAATATAGGTACAGTTAGAGAAGAACCAATGAGCGAGACATTTGGGCTGATTATAATGTGGCGGTCTAGACGTGATTTTCTACGCCAACACTCGCTGTGGCAGGCCTCATGGAATTCTATAAAAAAAAGGGGGCTCTACCTGTGAGTGGCGATCTTTCCCCCATATATATAATAAGAGCTCTATGCTATGTAAAAGCTCACAATGAAGGATTTAGTACACAAGAAGAACCTGGTGTATGTTTAAACTTTAATATTACACCTAATACAAAATAAATTACGCTGTTTTCAGTGCACTGTATCTTAAAATACCTGTTATTTTTGAATGCATATGTTTTCTTTTCAGAGTATTAAATATATTGATAAAAGCTTGGCACCTTTTAAATTGCAAGAAAAAAACCTGTAAAATCTGTAGTCCAGGAGTTCCGTTTTGGGAGGAGCCTCGCAGAGAAGTGCGAGTACAGCGTCCAACAGTCTTGGACGAAGTGAAGCCAGCTTTCCCCTCCACGTCAAAACTTTCTTGCCGGGGAACAAGCACCCAAGCTGAGAGGCAGCAGTGGCGAGACGGAACTCCTGAGCAGAAGAAACAGGCAAAGTCGCTACGGTCGAACCCCATAAACCGCACACCTGAGGGTTATAAGCCAGAAAGCAGCCCAAGCGGTCCAAGGTGAAGTGTCCCGAGTAGAGAGGGGTTGTTGTTCCCAGAAGTACAACACACAGGCACGGTTAAGAGGAAGCTCCAGGCAGTACAGCCAGTGAGAGGGTCGGCACGGACCAGCGGAGGCAAATACAGATTTAAAGAGTGACGCTAAGGTGTATGAGACACACCAACCCTGAACACCCACCCAGAGCTGTAGCAGAGAGACGGGCTCAGCTAGCTGCAAGAGTGGTGTCGAGAGAGGTGGTGGTGCCAGGACGTACACAGTCAAGCTGGAGCATTTTCAAAAGGAAAGCCAGACAATAGCTATCCCCTAGAGGTAAAAGTGTGATTGAGACAACCAAAGGCTGGTGAGTGGGGAAAGCTGCCACACAGACCCGGATTAATACAGCAGATCTGGGCAGCAGGAGAAAGCAGCTTGCTACATACTGATAAGGTGGGCCGGAAGACAAGGTGGGAGAAAAATTTGAAACATTGTGACAGCACCAAACGGCAAGTACCTGTTGTAATTTACATTTGACATTGCTGCATGATATATTTACTATGGGGCCCTATGCTAAATAAAGGACCTTATCACTTAGAATTTCGCAGTTTTGCCTTGGAAGTGAACTGATTCCCTAAAATAAGAAATGGTCCCTTTGTCTGAAAGAAACAGAGTTATCGATTATCCCTGCTGCTGGGGACTTGATACACAGTGAGCGTATAGATTACCGCAGGATATATGAATGTTTACATAAAAACATGTAATGTATAAAAGGTAAAATACATGTGGAGACCTGGAGGTATATGGCTGGACATTTTAAGATATGTATGTAGGTCAGCAGACCACTGTGAGCTAAAAGGGTTATAACCCTGATATAAAATCTGCTGTAATAACTCTGTTTTAAGTTTTTTTTTTGTTGTTGCTTTTTTTCCCTCTCCTAAAACGCATTGTATCTGGATACTTGGTTGGTTTTTTGGCTGCACCTCACTCAAGGTGGAAGTTACATAAATTAGAATCAATAAGTCACACAAATTCTAAGTTAATATAACATGTAAAGAAACACATGCACTGGGTATTACTCAGTCACTAAGGGGTTAAAGTAGGTAGTTGTATTTATAAGAGTATAAAACACAAATTTATATAGAGGTACAATTTTTTATAAGTAGCTCTTCTTGAATATATTATCCACTTTTTTTCTCCACACACACATTGTATGCTAGAGAAGTATACACCTCTGGGTTTTTTTTGTTGTTTTTTTTTTTTTTACATAGTTTTGTTTTGCATAGATACACTGTGATTGCTTGCACTTTTTTTTTTTTTTTAAAGTACTTTTTATGGAAAAGTTTGTCACGCAAATTAAGTCCAAATCGCCAGGTATGCTGGCAAAATCAAGGGAGAAGAAACCTAGTGACATGGAACTTACTATAGAAACCCAGTCACCAATTTCCAGAAATTCTGATAAACAAGAGCTGATAGACCAGATTGCAGACCTGATTCTACCTCAGTTTAATATACTTAAATCTGAAATTGCAGAATTTACGGGGGAGGTGAGACAGTTTGCTACACGTCTCTTGGAGGTAGAATCTAGGGTCTCTGATCTGGAAGACATTGCAGGGACACAAGAGGCATTGGTTAAAAACCAAGGGGAGGCAATCAAAACACTACAAGCATGGTTGGAGGATTTAGAGGAACGTTCCCGTAGGAACAATGTAAAAATAATAGGCCTGCCGAATCCGTCCAGCAACAAGACAGTGCATTTTACCTCAGCAGAACTACCCCAAGTAATAGGTCTCCAAAGCATAGGGAAGCCATTAACAGTAGAGAGAGCACACAGGTTGGGTATAGTGAGCTTTAATTCTGACGGCACTCCAAGGTCCAGACCAGTCATGGTAAAATACCTGTGCTTCCAGGATAAAGTTATGTTGATGAATCAATATAGGAAATCAAATCCACTTATGTGAGGCCAGGAAAAAAATCTTCTATTTCAGGACTTCTCCCTAGAGACCTCTCTGAAGAGAAGAGAGATGGCTCCATATTGCTCAACTCTGTTTAAAAAAAGGTATTCAGGCAAGATTGGTATATCCTGCAAAAATAAAGGTGAATATTAATGGAGAAAATCAGATTTTAAATAACCCCCAGGAAGCTAAAGAGTATATTAAGAAAATCATCAATTGAGGTTAGGAGGTAGCTCTGAAAAATCGAACCTTACACAAGGTTGATGGGGTTTTCACTGAGTGGTTTTAGGATTATTTTTTTTTCAGATGTTGCCCCAAAGTTAATATTAATGGGTATAGATAAATGACCATTTTTCTTTCTTGGAATGTGGGGGGAATTACCTCCCCAGCTAAAAGAAGTATTATTTTAAAACAACTAAAAAAGTACAGTCCTGACGTGTTTTTTTTACAACAAACCCACCTGAAGGAAAAAGAAATACTCAAACTGAAAAGTGGGTGGGAAATGTTATTGCTACACCATGTGTGTCACACAAGAGAGGGGTTGCCTTCCTTTTCTCCAAGAAATTGGTTTATTCTATTGTGTCTCAGGAATGCGATAAAAACGGAAGATATATCATAATTGAGATAGAGTGCAAGGGCACAAAATATACGCTGTGCAACGTGTATGCCCCAAATTATATGGATCCTAATTTTTGGAATACCCTATATATCAAACTTTTTTCATATGTCGGTAAGAATTTAATAGTTGCAAGAGATTTCAATATGACTGTATGCCCTCAACTAGATACAATAAGGATTGGCACAAATTCCCCAAGACAGGAATAGAGAAAGGAAAACATTTAAAAACTTTATGAATAAATTAAATTTACTCAATATCTGGAGAATCAAAAATCCAGACACCAAGGCATTCTCATGCGAATCAAAATCACATAAGGCCATGTCAAGAATTGATCTTTTTTTGATAGCAGATAACATGATTAAACTAGACCTAAAACCCACCATACAGGATATAGTGATTTCTGACCATGCAATAATAAAGTTAGAAGTAGAAGGAACCAGAAAGCAGGGTGATCAGAACACCTTTTTTTCCATAAATACCTGGTACAGGACAGTGATTTTAAGAATTTTCTTATACATGCTTGGACAGAATATTTTGGCAATAACAAGGGATACCGGAAAAAAGGAGAGATCTTTTGGGAAGCGGCAAAAGTGGTCCTCCGGGGGTACATTAGAGCGTATTTGGTAAAGTGGAAGAAAAAAAAAATCAGCCAGGGACCTGCAATTAGCCAACCAAGTGAGAAATGCCCAGAAAGTGTATTTATCCAACCCTAGTGACAGGACTTGGGAAAAGTACAAAAATGCTAAAACAGAAAGAGGTGTGTTTCTCAAGCAGAAAGGACAGAGGGAAGATCTTAAATTAAAGGCGTTTTTTTCAAGTTACCATGGTAGGTCTGCTAAGTTCCTGGCTAAATTGATTAAAATGGGGAAGGGGAGAAATATTAGAGTTAGTATTCAAAAGAATGGTAATAGATATACTTCATCACAAGATATTAGAAAAATATTATATAAATACTATCAAGAGTTATACTCAAGGCAGGAAACTAATGACGCAGTAAAGAAATCATTTTGGAATAAGATCTCAATGCCCAAAGTATCTTCAGAACAGCTTCAATAATTAAATCTACCAATATCATTAGAAGAAGGGGTGGAAGCAATAGAGAAGGTTAAAATGAATAAAGCACCAGGGCCAGATCAAATCCCATCTGAATTTTACAAGATATTGAAGGAGAATATTTCCGAGACGTTAGTTAAGTTATGCAATAAATACTATATTAATAATAAGATGGATTCCTTGTATTTTACCACTTCAGTTGTAACTCTCATCCCTAAAAAAGATAAAGATTTAGAACTGCCCAGCTCATACCGCCCCATCTCACTCTTAAATAATGACTATAAGTTATTATCTGAATGCAGATATTATTCACTGTTTTTGGTTTTGCCCAAGAATTAAGAGATTCTGGAGTAGAGTTAATTTTGGGATAAATAGATTTACCCAACAGAAGCTAATCCTATCTCCTATAATGGTAATTTGTCTGTCGCAGACTACAACAAAGGATCAAGCTTTCATTAATACTGCCATAATGGCAGGGAGGAATCTAATTCTGCAACATTGGAAGGCAGATAAACCTCCTGGTATTGCAGAGTTTGTACAAAAATTATATTAGAACAATACCAACTGGAGTCAAATAAGGAGAAACAATTTAAAGCCTTTTTTCAAAAATGTTTAAGATTAATCAAATCATTTCCCACTCCAACACAAGTACAGATTAGTACAGATTTGAAATGACAATTTTGGAGGGACAGCTCCCATCCCGGTGGATCAGGTGATTAGAATAGTTAAGGGTAAAAGAGAAATTTTAGAAAGAGGGAAGACCCCCTCTACACCCAGTAATCTTTGGAGGTTGATCTCAATCTGGTGTATATATGTTGGGCAAGTGGCGAGCAGGCACATAAGGAATTTTTTTTTTTAGACCCAACATCACAGGTATACTCTATGACGATGAATAGAGTATGGTGAAGTTTAAATAGGCAAGATGTAAGTAAGTAAGAGATCCTTGCTGTTTGAATTAGTTTTTTTTTTTCTCCAGTTGAATTTGTCCAGGGAGAAATTGATAAGGTTATATAAGTACCATGTGGGGGGCCGAATATATCTTGCATATATAGAAATGGTTTGTGGTTAGTATTTCTTTATGAGAACTTAATAACTATGATACAAAATTTGTAAGAGATTTTGAGTTTCTTTTTTTGTTTGTTTGTTGCTTTATTTGATGATGATAAATATGTGAAAATACCAGCAATGTAATTTGAAAATACAAACGTATGTTTGCTTATTTTTTGTGAAATACTGAAGGTATAGATAACCTTTTTATTTATTCTGTATATCTCTTGTAAGCTATTATTTTGTTACATTGCTGACCTCAAAATAAATGGTTAAAAAAAAAATCTGTATTCCAAACATGTTTACATAATTACGATGGCATTTGGGAGACAATTTAATTTACGCTCATTTTACGAAAAAAACCCAATTATGGTTTATATTTTGTACTTACACATTTCTATGCTATAGAAATACTGGCAAGCATTCTTAAAGAATATCACCAGAGCAAAGAGCTTTATAGAATTTGGCCCATTGAAACAATCTAGAACATACAAATCTATACCAATAACTGAGCTGGAATAGATTATATCAGGTGGAATAGATTATATCAGGAAACACTAGATAATATCAAAGTAAATAATACTCTAGGTCCAGATAGAATAGACCCAAGGGTTCTAAGGGAAATTAGCACTGCTATAGCAAACCCTCTACTCTTAATATTTCAAGACGTATCATTAGGCATAGTACCTCAGGACTGGCATAAAGCTGATATGGTACAACTTTTTAAAAAAGGAAGAAGGGCTGATCTAAGAAGCCATAGACCAGTAAGCCTGACAATAGTGGTGGGGAAAATACTGGAAGGGGTTATATTTAAAAGTATATTCATGAAAACAAGATTTTAAATTAAAATTAGCATTATTTCATGAGAAATAGATCACGTGAAACTAATTTAATTAGATTATATGAGGAAGTAAGTAAGAATATAGATAATTGATGTGATATACTTGTTTTTTAAAAGGTTTTTGATAACGTGCCTCTTGTGAATATACTGTACAAACTTAAGAGACTGGGAATATTTGATAATGTTTGCTCATGGATAAACAGCTTGATAAAAGACAGGAAGCAGTGAGTTGTAAATTGATCACACTCAGATTGTTCAAAAGTAATTAGTGGGGCCCCCCATGGATAAGTACTGGACCCAGCGTTTTTAAATTTTGAAAAAAGAAATGGTTTGGAAGAAGGATTAAAAAGCAACATCTCTATTTTTTACAAATTATACAACGTTATGTAAGGTGAGTAGGTCAGAACAGGATGTAATTGCTTTGCAAGAGGATTTTAAAAAATTGGAATAGTGGGCTGGTAATTGGCAAATTAGATTTAATACAGGTACATGTAAGATTCTACATTTTGGAAAAAAAATATACAGACTATTTAAGGCTCTTCAGAGGTGATAAAATTACTTTATATAAATATATTTAAAGAACATATACATATAGCAGAATCACTGTTTGTTGTATGGCAATTATTTGTGACCAGAGGTCACAGTTTAAGGATACAGAAAAGAAACTATCGTTTAGTTGAGAGAATTTTATGGATGGCATTTTTTAATCCATTAATAATTTTTAACAAGCCACAATGTAACCTACTTTATCCAATCTAATGGGAAATAGACTTGTGCATGATCGAAAAATTTGTTTCGGTTCGGATTGATTCGGATTTTTTCGAATTTCGATTTGGATCGATTCGAATTCGGAAAAATTTGAATGAATTTGTTTCGGATTCGTTTCGGATTAATTCGGATTCGAATAAATTCGGCTGGATTCGGTTCGATTTGGTTCGGAAATTCGGAATTTCGGTATGTTAGGTGGCATATGCTGTGTATTAGACTAGTATTATGTACTGTATATTAGGTGTAACCCATAGCAGAGTGATATAACCTAATATACTATTCAATACTAGTGTAATCCATGGCCATCCGAATCTACCGAATAAATCCAAACTAATTCGGATTTATTCGGTAGATTCGGCACTATTTCAATTCGGAAATTTGAATCCACATGTCTAATGGGAAACTTTACTGAAAATAGTCATCCATATGAAAGTGCAACATGTAAATATATGTTCATTTTTTTTCTTTGCCTGAAAAAAATATAAAATAAAAGTGTTATAAATCACATTTAAATTATTCATACAGACCCTTAGCTCTTTTGGTCTCTGTGACACTGCTCTTTCTTGGATTCATTCCTATCTTTCTCACAGGTCTTTTTCTGTGTCATTTGCCGGCGACTCCTTCTCTCCAATGCCTCTGTCTGTTGGAGTACCTCAAGGTTCTGTTTTGGGTCCTCTACTCTTCTCCATTTATTCTTCTTCACTGGGTAAACATATCAACAGTTATGGTTTCAAATATCACCTCTATGCTGATGACACCCAGATCTACCTCTCCACCCCTGCTCTCTCTCCCTCTGTCCTTTCTCATGTCAGCGAATGCTTATCTGGTATTTCTTCCTGCATGGCCTCTCACCAACTAAAGATTAACATGTCCAAGACTGAGCTCCTTCTAATCCCTCCTCAAGCTCTACACCGACTTCTGATTTCTCTATCCCTGTCGATGGCATCACCATTTCCCCATCGCCCCAAGTCCGCTGCCTCGGAGTTACACTTAACTAAAATATTTCCTTCGTCCCCCACATCCAATCGCTTTCTACATTCTGCCACAACTACCTACGCAATATTTTCAAGATTCACAATTTTCTAAGCGCTAACACCACAAAGCAAATAATCCACTCTCTTGTTATTTCCCGATTCGACTACTGCAATAACCTACTTACTGGCCTTCCTCTTTCCCACCTCTCCCCCTTCAATCCATCTTAAATGCCTCTGCCAGTCTAATCCACCTTTCCCGTCACTCTGTATCTGCTGCACCTCTCTGCGAGTTCCTTCATTGGCTCCCCATTCACAGCAGACTTAAATTCAAAATTCTCACCCTTACATACAAAGCTCTCACCAATGCCGCTCCCCATTGCCTATCCTTTCTAATAAACACATATACTCCAGCCCACCCACTAAGATCCAACAGTGACCTGCTCCTTGTATCTTCGACTATCACCTCTTCCCATGCTAGACTGCAGGACTTCTCTCGTGCAGCACCAACCCTCTGGAACACTCTCCCTCATGCTGTCAGGCTTTGCCTTAATCTTCTTTTAAATGCTCCCTGAAGCCTTTTTTGTTCAGAGAAGCCTATCACCCAACTCAGTAATAAATTAATTTCACTTACCTAACAACATTTCCGTCATCTAACTCTGCATTAACATCTTTCTCAATCTTGCAGTCCTCACCTCCTGTTTCTCAACTGGGAATAGGGACGTCAATTCCTCCTGTATGTGTTTGTAACTTTTGTCCTGTTTCTTACAAGTTTTATATCATAGTTTTATTTAAATTAATTGTACCCATGGACAGCACTGTGAAATATGTTGGCACTTCAAAAATAAAGTATAGTAATAAAATAATAATACAGTTGTGCATGTTTTACTGATGTTCATTGGCTGATATGCACTTCATTCTAATAGTTATTGAATGATAGGTACTTTCTCTTTATATTCATTAAGCATCCATAGGAAGTTCTTACAAGCAATGAGTGGACAAATGGTTCTGGTATATTAATTTAAACAGCCTTTTCTTTATTTTTTTCAGGCAAATAATATTGACTTGTTTAAACACTGCTCTTTCATTTGCAAAATTAGAACTTCTTAAAACAAAACAAAATTGAAAAATACCCTAGAGGGGTAAAAGTAAAGATTTTAAATTAATTAAAAGGCTTCTCCAGCCTCCTCACCTTCATGACCCTCACCAGCATTAACAATCGTTAGGTTATGTAATAAATTAATGAATTAAGAGATTAGTGAACATCAAAGGCACATGTTACTAAAAAGTTGAATGACTTGAAAGTGACACAGCATATCTGTAGAAAGCTTGAAAATATCCCGTGGACATCTTTATGTAAATAATGAAGATATTTACCTCAAAATTTGCTTAGTAGCTGCATTCTATTGTAAGGACTAGCCATTTGCATGAACAAAAAAATATTTTGTCCGAAAGCTTTGTTTTGGATTTTTTCGAATGTTCACTTCAGCTGAATTTCAGCATTGCACAGTTTTGGTTCAGACAAATATTGGATTTGTTACAGCTAATATAGACAATTTATATTAACAATTATAGGAGTTGAACAATTAAATAACATATATTTTAATGTTAAAAAAACATTGAACTCCTGTAAGACTAAAATCCAGCATTTTTGTGCATGACCGGCTGTCCCTAGCATCAATTATTAGTAATATTATGGTAGGATTGGACAGGGGACAATGGACAAATGAATGGTCAGACCCACTGTACATCATTACAAACAAAGGAGCTTATTAACCAAACAATATAACTCCTTCCTCCCATCCCTGTACCTTACTGCATGAATAAATGGACTAATCAATTTTGACAATCATTCATTTTTCATCCATTTTGCTCAGTAATGTATTAGTCTGTTCAAGTATCAAACTTCTTAACAAATCTGCAAAATTTGAACGAATTTGTATTAGTGCAAATCCTGGATGCACATATTTAGAAAGGATGCCAAACAGGATGGTGGTCCCTGGACTTGCGAGGTTGAGGGCATCTAGCATGTGCATGCATTTCCTTCCTCAGTTTCAGGAAGTTGACTATGAAATATCATGAGATTGTGATGAAATCCCACAAGATCATGGTGGAGTAAAGTGATAACTCAGCACAAATAATGTTGATTGGCTGGGTTTTTTTTTTGTTTTGTTTTTTCAACATGCAGATTACAGTAAAAAGAGTTACTAAAATATAACAGCTTACAGAACACTTACTATGGTAAGCAGAAAACATTTTAAAGTAAAATGTCTTCATTTTTACAAAGAGAGGATCATGTCATATTTTATATACAGCTTTTTACAGAAGTTCTTAATCACTTTCAAGTGATTCAGTATTTGAGTAGAATTAACTGCATAGAAAATGGATCTAGTAAAAATGGACAAATCTATTTTTTCCCTTTACTCTAATCATTATCTTTAAAATACATTTAAATAACTTTTTACTAATTACTTTTTAAATGGTTGACATTTGTTAATTTATAGCACAGTGTTTGTAATAGTTCTCGGAACTGGACTATGATTTTTGCAAGTTACATTTAAAATTATTACTCACGTTAATTCATTTATTTTTTGTTCATTAAGAACATACCTTTAAGTCATAGGTTTTCACATTTACAAATTAAATTATAACTAAGAGCCTTATATAAGAAGCAGAACACAATTAACTTTAATACACAACTGTGATATGGAAATAGATCAGTAATAGCATGCTGAGATCTTGATTTCCCTGCAGACTTTTCCATGCATTATTAAAGTTTTGCTCTCCATTTTGCCTTATAATATGCATCAGCTTTAATTGTGTACAATTTTTAAACTAAGGTTGTTTATTTATTCCATTAAGTGCATTCATTCTATGTAAAATGTTATAGTTAGCTAAAATATACTTAATGTTATATTCTGAAAGACACAGCTATTATTTTGCTATTGTTAATTGTACTTAAACTAACAATCAGTGTTGTCTAAAATTATAGGTCAGCACAGTTTAATACCATATAAAATGATAAATGCACTAAAGTCTGCTTGGTGTACAAGAATGAAGATAATATGTTTTACTGAAGTTTTGTTCAACAGTAACAGTGAGGTTCAAGGAGTTGAAAGTTGATGTGACCATGATTAATAACTGATTAAATAACCTCCCAAAAATGCACTAAATATAGTCTGGAAGAGATTGACCTGTTGTCTTTATTAAATTTATCCCATATTAGCTGGGATTGTCTCATTTTGGGACTGTCCATTTTGTACAGCTCTGTCAATTTCCCCATCCCAAACCACCTTCTCCAGGCACAGTTCTATGCTAAAATGATACATCTACCCTCTCAGTTTTCCGCAACTCCACCAAATCCTGCTTGACTCAGCCACCAGCTTTGCCATTTCAGATAGTCTTATGGAAATATTAGAGAGAATGGTAAATTCAAAGCACAAACTAAGTTGCATATTGATTGATGTTAAATGAGCAGTATATTAAAGAGCAGGGATGTTAAATTTAAGGACGGGGGTCACATTGATGTCCTCCAGTGCTTATTTTAAGATCTACACATATCCGTCCTACTCTGCTACTCTTTTATGAAACTGGTTCTTTCCTGTTCAATGTATGTTTCTGGGTCTGTTTTGCACATTAAGGCTTCTAATTTGGGTTAACACCTTTAGCCAAGAAATTTCCAGGACACTTTTTAATGGTCCATGGTGTGGGTGTGGTATGTGGGCAAGGCTTTATGTAAATATTTGAGGCTTTTATAATGTTCAGTATGTTATTTAAATGGTCTTTATTTCTTGTGCTACAACTTTAGCAAGAATACATATTATAAAGGGGCATACTATATATTATATAAAATGATATTTGAATTACAAATCATAAAATGAAGCTTAAATATGTACATAAAACTAAACTGAATTAGTGTACATAATATAGCAGTACACCTGGAACTAAGGGTCACCACAGTAACCAAGCAGGTCTAGGATCAGGCTTTTTTCGGGATGTCTAACTTAAAGGGACACTGAACCCAAATAGTTTCTTTTGTGATTCAGATAGAGCATGCAATATTAAGCAACTTTCTAATTTACTCCTATTAGCAAATGTTCTTCATTCTCTTGGTATCTTTATTTGAAAAGCAAAAATGTAAGTTTATATGCCGGCCCATTTTGGTGAACAACCTGGGTTGTTCTTGCTGATTGGTGGATACATTCATCCACCAATAAACAAGTGCTGTCCAAGGTTCTGGACGAAGAAAAATGTATAATAGGAGTAAATTATAAAGTTGTTTAAAATTGCATGATCTATCTGAATCAAGAAAGAAAAAAATTGGGTTCAGTGTCTCTTTAAGGACTGTGGGTCTCAGTACTTCCTTGATAAACTCTTCTCTACTTTAGAGTCAAGCTTTGTTCCTCTACAAATATAACAACAGCACATCCACTACTTTTCCATCTGAGTAAGGCTAACCACGACAACAATAACTATTTATTTGTCATTTACTCCATGAGTACCTTAGCAGCAACCGACTTCACTATCAGTATCTCATTGTAAGCCAACTCCTCCACCAATGGCAACCCCCTAATCACCTTTCCCATGAGAACCTGGATACAATTTATGGCTAACAATACCACAATCACCATCTTTCCCCAAACATATCGAACCTTGTTTCCACACCCTCCACTCTCTGTTTATGCTCATTAGATAGCTGGTAACTTTAGCAACCGTGTCACTGAAATCTAGAGACAAAAGAGTGGGTTTCTCTTTCAGCTAACAAGATTTATTTATTGTTGATTCTCAAGTGGAATAGAATGCAACCAAGAGCCGGTAAGGTTACTGGCTAGTTGTGGATCTTTTCTACATCGGTAGGTTTGAGCATTATTTATTTAAGTATGTTGCCCCATTCTTGATGGAATAGAGTTTGAATTCATTTTCAGTATCTTCCATGATTAGCTTTGTAAGCTGCTTATTTTGTTAAACCTACTGCTTATGTTCTACTGCAACTATTTTTTGCAAATCTGATTTTAATTTTTGGTTTGTCTGTTACTAAGTATATTCTTACTAATCTTAAAGAAAATATGATCTTTGTCAACTAAATTGAAATTTGTTGACCTAATTTACAACTTCAAAGCCAGCATCAAATGACTCTGGCCTTAGGCCACGCCATTAAAGCATGTTGTGACCCTTTTTTTATGAATCACTACATCCATATAAAAAATGTTTCATTTTAAGCTAATTTTGGACTGAAGGTTTATATTGGATATGAGTAGGCCATATGTAAGGGAAAATAAACATGGGTTAGACTAGCAATGAAGTCACTATAGCACAGATCATTTTGTTCCTTTAAATCATAGTACATATTAACAGCTACCCATACATTTAAAACTAAAAATATTATAATTCTGCAGTGACAAGTTCTTCTATAGAAATCTAATATTTATATCATAAAAGAACAAGTAAAGGTGTAGTCTCTCTTCTATATGAGAAAACACTTGATAGCAGATAATAAAAAAGCTGGTTAGGTTGAATATTGTAATAGGTCTTTAGTGGCACAAACCAATCCTGAAGATTAATGGCACATAGAAAAAGGAATAAGATACTTTTTAGAATTTATATTTTAAAAAACAAAACATTTTGGGCCAGATTACAAGTGGAGCGCTAAATATTGCTTGCATGCAAGCGATATTAGCGCTCCACTTTTTAATGCCAGCGCACGCCCCCTGCTGGCCGCGAATCTGCAGGGGGCAGCATTGCACAAGCATTTCCCTAGAAATGCTTGGGCAATGTTAAATGCTGACAGCGTATGCTGTCGGCATTTATTGATGTCCGCCTGCAAATTGGTAACTCTACCCCATGGGTGCAGATTTAACATGCTGCAAATGCAGCAGTTTCCGCGTGAGCCTTCAGCCTCGCCGGAAACATAAGTTAAAAAGCAGTGGTCTAAAGACTGCTGCTCCTTAACTTATCCCCCACCTCTGAGGCGGCGAACAGCAAGCATCCCGATCAGATCCCGCCCGCATCTTTATAGATCGGCCCCTTGATGTTGGGGGTATTTAGGGGCACATTTATAAAATTAACCAGAGATCTGGTTTCTGGTTAATATTATAAGTGCTAAATGCTACTGCAAGCTCAAGGTAGCAATAACCAGCCACTTGTAATGGCTGGTTAATTAGCGCATGTCCGTTAACAGGCACATTTGCCATTTGTGGACGAGTGATAATTTAGCACTCCACTTGTAATCTAGTCCTAAATGTGTTGCAGGAAAAAATGTGCTCATATCATTGAAAATAAACTTTAGCTACAATTGACTCATTTGGCACCAGATTCTAGAGGAGTTTTCTCAGTGGAATCCTGAAGAGTCTCACAGACACCAAAAGTCAGGTGTCAAAGTGACTAGTAATTTAATAATTCACTTTATAATGATTAATGCACCAATTCATGCCCTAAGAAGCTGTCATTTCAATTTGGACTAAAGCCATTATTCTGCAATCCGCATATCAGATCACATTTTTAAAAATAACTTTTATGTCATGCAAATTATCTGATTAAACTAAAGACAACCCAATCAATATATACAGGACAATTTAGAAATAAATCTATAACACAAAACTGACTTAAAAAGCATCAGTAACTATGTAAAGTTATAGACTTACAGTATGTGTGTATATATACTGTATATATTAAACTTTGATTTACTGTTTAAATACGGTCCACCCTATTGGACTAAATATAAGTTTGGACTGATGTTTTTTATAATACAATTTGGATTTGTTCTGATAAATCCATATTTTGAGATTTGCATAGTTTTTAAATTTAATGTGATAAAGGTCATATTATGTACTCTTTTGTTGCTATATAATATTCACTGTATCTTATTTTCTTTTCTCTGTGGGAAACAAATTATGTTGCTGTTTTGTCAATATACTATAATATACTAGGTCATATTATCTTTAAGCTATCATTCATTCCATTATTTGTTTATTCTTCATTTATGTTTTTTAGTCATACTTGCTATTACTATGATTGGGTAGTGGCCCTATCCATTTTTAACAATTTGTGACATAACCTAACACCTGTTGCACAGTTGAGTTATGTTACCATACATTCCGTTTGGGAACAGTTTCTTCTTAGTTAGATTGCTTGTGTATTTTATTTTGGGTTTATTTTGGGTTTCTGTAGTGATAACCTAGATGAGGGGTGGTACCATTACCACAGTGTAATGGTACATTCAGCCATAAGCTTCACCCTGAATGTTGTCTATTATGCTGGAATATTTACCCAGCCCACTCCTGCACCAATAAACAATTGTGTATCTAATCCCACTCTCACTTCCATGAGCACCTAGTTACCTTTTTATTCCCTTGTCTCTCATAATCAACCATATCCTCATTTCCCACCTCAAACAATTTCCACCCCCACTCACTTCTCCATTTTTATTTTTATCACACCCATGTTTCTTTACCTTTCCCTCACATTCTATTCACCCTCTAAATCCCACTAGATCTCACACACATCCACTTTGTCAGCCCTCCTGAAATAAAACCTTCTTGTCAGTCTCCACAGCTACCTGACAGTCACCTCCTCATCCTCTTATTTGTGTCTCCCTTATAAACAGCAAACTCCTCACGTCCCTATCCCTTACATGCAGCCCACTCCTCCTCCTCTCACCCATTCTTCCTTATAAGCAGACTCCTCTTCACCCTCTTATTCTTCTCCTCAACCCAGGTTTCTTACACACAGCCTCCTCCTTGAACACTCATGTTTGTGCTCAGCATATTATGCCCAATATCCCTTGTACACAGCTTCCTCCTCCTCTCATACCCTCCATCTCATATACAAGCACTGCTCACCCACTCAACCCCACACTAAAGCATTTCTCCTGTGGCATCACCTACAAAGTTACCAACATTCTTTTGTGTTTTTTTATCATACACATTTCTATACAAAAGTTTCTGAATGCAGCAAGACATTACTAGTGATGCAGTTGATGATGTTATAGATGTATATCAATTTTCAAACAGATATTTTCAACTGTTTTGCCTATTTTTTTTTTTTATTGAGGTATAATTTAAGGCATACATATAATATTTATCGATATAAAACAAGAAAAAAATGTTTCAAGAAGTATATATACAGTAAATCTGACAAAATAGACATTACATGTTAACATGACCGTTGTCTTGAACATTTGTATACATATATGGTTGCCACATGAACTGTGTACCCCCACAATAAAAACTGAGGCCACTTTTGGACCTCGTAGTAACATGAAATGATTAACGTTGCAGAGGATAGCCTTAAACTGAATGGGCCATTCTTGGGTCCCAAATATTTAACCTCATTTTACCATTTTTCATTTGTAATATAGGTCAATAGAACAGAGTGATCCTTAAACATCAAACTTTGACCTGTAATATAGGGCCTCTCTTGGACCCTTGGACTGGATAATGAATAAGTTAACATAAGTAAAAGTGAAACAGTAATTAAGAACTATCAATTTAACAGCAATATGTGTACACATTTAGGCCACATATTAAATGGTTGAGTGGAAACATGTAGATACAGGCTTCCTTACACTAACTATAGCTTTAAGGAGATGAAGTATCCTCTGATATCAATGATCTCATCAATCTGAGCTCAAGCTGAGAGTAGTATAAATAACATTGCAGGAAAGAAAACATGCTGGAATATATGGCCATACAATCTACCCATGAATAAAGATAAGCACAATACATCCAAGCAGTATGAAGAGTTATACCATGTTATATAACAATCTTTAGTGAATGTCTTATTAACATCTAAGACTCCATAAAACAAACCGTTGCCAGTATATCAAGCTAGAGAGGTTCTAAAAGTATTATTACCAAGCAACCTCGGCCGCAGGCGCTCGGTATAACTATATAATACCCCTTGTAATATATAATCAAAGCTATTATGGAATATATAACGAGAGCTCAAAAGTAGGGTAGGCTTGATGGCATTTGACTGAAGTAGGAGTTTTTTTTCACAGGGACTGACCTTTAAAATGTGTATATGTAAATATAATACCAGACCTGGGACATAATCTGAAAAGCAATCTTTAGAGACATTAGGCATAGATAAAACAGAAAAAAAAACATGCTAACTTCTATAACAGCATAAAAACTTAGGTCACATTAAGCAAAAAAGGCAATAATCCCTTAGTGTAAATGTAGCTACTCATATCAAGACTCAGAACGGCAGATCATCATAAGGATACAGCAAGCTTAACAAAAGTGATGCCGTTTACAATAGGAGTTGCCTGATGCCTGTTTTATGATAGCCATAATCAATAAGTTCTGTAAATTATAAGGAGGAGAGTCAAAGAGTCTACATATCATACCCAACTACCAGGGTGATATAAATTTGTAGCATAATACTCTACCCCACACCAGTAAACCAAAAAGCCTGCTCTTGAGGGACATCAGAGGGTGACACAGAATCCAGTAGATAGAGTTCCTTAGCTTCTTGGGGGTAAAACTCAAACAGTATAGCTTCTTGAGAATAAAGCCTCAGTAGCCCAGCCAGTACACTCCATCTTGCTGCTCTGGGGAGACTTTCAATTCTCTTCTCTGTGACGGCAATCCGGATAATCCCGTGGTATACTATTGTCGATCAGCTTGGGCCCTTCACTGCAGACTTCACCAGACTGGATAGGTATTTTGGATTTGCCTGTAGCTCGCCATATGTAATTGTCACGTCTTCGATTCCTCTGGTTATACGCTCTCTGTTCTGCCTCCAAGGGTCATCTTCATCCATAAAAGTTAGGCCATGCCCTGCAGACTCCAGCGCTCGTCTCTGTCGCTCCATGGACATTGGCTCTTTTAAGGTTGGTGTCGGAGGATCAGGCTGTTGTATCTTCCAGGGCTGTTCTGTTTGTCTCAACCAATCTAAGCTTCTAATGATCACCACTTTAAAATCAGAGCAGAGGGCATGAATCACTTGTGAGATGTCTTCCATGCTGTACAGTATAGCAAATAGAGTCATGTACTGAGAAACCATAGTTTTTATACACAATTAGTATAGTTTCACTAAGGTTTGTAGTAGTAATAGTATTTGTGTACTTCGTGGCCCAGAGGCCTGTGGGGGAATACGTGCGGCAACCTCAGCCACGCTATTCTCTATCCAAGAATCAGTGATGGCCTAGTTAGCAAAAGTCTTGCATGGCTTACTTAGAGAACATAGGTAAGGTCGTCATTCATCCGCTCCAATACTCTGACAAAGTGTGTAGGCGATTTTAGATTCCAAATATGAGAGCTATAGTAAGTTAGCTCTTCCCATTTATAGCCAAAAAAACTAGTTTAATGGAATATAAGCAGGAGCTTTACTGAGACATGTCCTGCCGCTCCAAGCATAGACTCCGCTCCCCCAACTGTTTTGCCTATTTATTCACCCAAAACTCCAATGTTAAATCTATGGGATCTTTTACTCAAAACCCAGTTTTTTCCATCTCAAATATTTCAAAAAGAACTTATTCAAATTACTTTTCGAATTTTGTAGTGACTCCCAGTCTGGATATAACTGCCGAATTTCAATCAGATATGTCATTCTTGGTCAAAGATATGGACATCTGAAAAATCAAGTTTATAATGGAAAGCCTTGACGTAATTGAACTATAAGCCCACTACTTACAAGTGGAGCGGTATTTAATGATCCTGCTTGTGCGCTAACTCCACTAGAAGTAGCAAAGTAGCGTGTATTACAAGTTGAAAGTAAAAAGTTTTCACTTGCGAGCTAAGCTGTTGTGCACAAAATGCCGAAGTACAACGTGTGCAAACATATGAAATTGTAAAGGTACTTACCTATCGGATGTCCTGCGACAGTCTCACCAACAGTTCTCACTGGGTATCCTATGCCTGCTGAGAAACCTGTGTCTATCAAACCAGTGACAGCCTTCTTCAAACCATCTGTGCCTGCTGTACCTATCTGGTATTCTGTGACAGTGTCACCAACAGTACCCACTGGGTATCCTATGCCTGCTGAGAAACCTGTGTCTATCAAACCAGTGGCAGACTTCTTCAAACCATCTGTGCCTGCTGTACTTATCTGTTATCCCGTGACAGTGTCACCAACAGTACCCACTGGGTATCCTGTGCCTGCTGAGAAACCTGGGTCTACCTTACCAGTGACAGCCTTCTTCAAACCATCTGTGCCTGCTGTACTTATCTGTTATCCCTTGACAGTGTCACCAACAGTACCCACTGGGTATCCTGTGCCTGCAGAGAAACCTGGGTCTATCTTACCAGTGACAACCTTCCTCAAACCAACTATACCTGCAGCACCTATAAGGTATTCTGTGATAACCTCACCCTTTACTGTTCAATTTAAGCAATAGTGTATATTGGACTTTTTTACTGCAAACTATTTAAAGAACACTGAACATTATATTGTTCAAACTTGCTGTTTCTGTGATCTGCAATCTAAACTACCAACTGTTCTTTTGATTATAAATCAGAAAAGCTTTAAAAAAAACATTCATTGTTCCATGTATATGTTCCTGCATTCTGAGTTCCACACACCCTAACCCCCTCACAGCGATAAACCCTTTATTGCTTGTGTGTAACTGTTAGCGCTACTCGTAATCCAGCCCTATATGTTTTAAGTAGTTTTTTAGTTTTTTTTACTGTTAGTGTGGTTCTTTAAGAATAGGGTTATATGATATGTTTTTTTAGAGGTTTTTTTTTAGCATACTTTAGTTTTAGCGTTTATTTATTTTTTGTATTTTGTTAACTGGTAGTGTATTTATTTTTGTGTACTTTTTAAAAAAAAACTGGTAATTTAGGGGGGTCTTAGGGAGTTAGCTGTTAGGGGGTTAATAGAGTAGGGGTTTTATTGTGATGGGGGTTGAGGCGGTTTAGGGGTTAATAGAGCAGGGGGTTCATTGTGATGGTGTTGTTGCAGTTTAATAGTTAATAGTATAGAGGGTTTTTTGTGATGGGGTTGTGCCTGTTTAGGGGCTAACAGAATAGGGAATTTATTGTGATGGGATGGTGGCGGTTTAGGAGTTAATAGAGTAGCGGTTTTATTATGATGGGGTTGTGGCATTTTAGGGGTTAATACAGTGTAAGGGTTTTATTGAGATGGGGGTTGTGGCAGTTTAGGGGTTAAGTTGTGTAGGGGGTATTGCAGTTGGGGTCACAGTGGTTTAGGCAGTGTAACGGGTGTTGCAATGGTGTTGTGGTGGTTTAGGGGTTAAGTAGTGTAGCAGGCTGTTATACGATAGGTATTGCAGTGGTTAAGGGGTTAACACCTTAGTGACCAAACCATTTTTCAATTTTCTTACCCTTAAGGACCAGGACTATTTTTACATTTCTGCTGTGTTTGTGTTTAGCTGTAATTTTCCTCTTACTCATTTACTGTACCCACACATATTATATACCGTTTTTCTCGCCATTAAATGGACATTCTAAAGATAACATTATTTTCATCATATCATATAACTGACTATAAAAAAATATAAAATATGACGAACCCCCCCCCCACACTTTTTCTAACTTTGACCCCCAAAATCTGTTACACATCTACAACCACCAAAAAACACCCATGCTAAATAGTTTTAAATTTTGTTTTGAGTTTAGTACATGTTCTTTTCTTTTTTTGCAAGTTATAGGGCAATAAGTACAAGTAGCACTTTGCTATTTCCAAACCATTTTTGTTACAAAATTAGCGATAGTCACTCACATTGTAACACTGATATCTGTCACAGAGGGGACTGGATCCGGATATCCTCCAACAATGGGCCGCCCAACCTCCTCCCTGCAATGGCTCACACCCACCAAATGCGATCAAATAAAAAAAATCTTAAACTTTTTCACTTACTTTTTCACAAACTTTAGCTTTCTCACTGAAATGATTTACAAACAGCTTGTGCAATTATGGCACAAATGGTTGTAAATGCTTCTCTGGGATCCCCTTTGTTCAGAAATATGGCTTTGGCATTACTTTTTGGTAATTAGAAGGCCGCTAAATGCCGCTGCGCACCACACTTGTATTATGCCCAGCAGTGAAGGTGTTAATTAGATAGCTTGTAGGGAGCTTGTAGGGTTAATTTTAGCTGTAGTGTAGTAGTCAACCCAAAGTATTGACCCATTTTGGTATATTTCATGCCACCATTTCACCGCCAAATGCGATCAAATAAGAAAAATCATTAACTTTTTCACAAACTTTAGGTTTCTCACTGAAATTATTTACAAACAGTTTGTGCAATTATGGCACACATGGTTGTAAATGCTTCTCTGGGATCCCCTTTGTTCAAAAAGAGCAGACATATATGGCTTTGGCATTGCTTTTTGTTAATTAGAAGGCCGCTAAATGCCGCTGCGCACCACACTTGCATTATGCTCAGCAGTTGAGGGGTTAATTAGGTAGCTTGTAGGGTTACTTTTAGCTTTAGTGTAGAGATCAGCCTCCCACCTGACACATCACACCCCCTGACCCCTCCCTGATCCCCCTCAAACAGCTCTCTTCGCTCCCCCACCTCACAATTGTCACCGCCATCTTAAGTACTGGCAGAAAGTCTGTCAGTATAAAAATAAAGGTGTTTTTTTTTTAAAGATTTTTTTTACATTTTATCTTTAGTGGAGAATCCCCCAACCTCCCTAACCCCCCCCCCCCCCCCAAACAGCTCTCTAAGCTTCCCCCCTCGACCTATTGACTGCAATCTTAGGTACTGGCAGCAGACCATTTTACTACAAAATTTGCTCTTTTTTAAATTAAAAATTTAAAAACGCATTTTCTGTAGTGTAGCTGCCCCCCCTCAATACCCTACCCCCTCTCCATCCCAGATCCCTTTTCAGACATGTTTTACCCTCGCTTTCCCTATCCCTTTCCCTCTTCCTCCTTTGACTTACTTCTTTGTTTAACTTAATGAAGCATGCGCGCGCACACGCTCCTACCCCCCCACACGCTCCAGGAAACACAAAGGAGACAGGATATAGATATCCTCCAACAATGGGCCGCCCATCCGCCTCCCTGCTGTGGCTCCCACCCATCAACGAATAGCACCATTACTGGCCGATGCAGAGATGGCTACAGAGTCTCTCTCTGCATTGGATGCCTAAATTTTTTTATTGCAGGATGCCTCAATATCGAGGCATCACTGCAATAACCTGAGAGCGTCTGGAAGCGATCAAGATAGCTTCCTGCACTTGAAAACACTGAGGATGTGCAAGGTCTGTTCTTGGTCATTAAAGGGACATGAAACCACATTTTTTTCTTTCATGATTCATATATAGAATATCATTTTAAACAACTTTCCAGTTTACTTCTATTATTTAATTTGTGTCCTTCTCTTGTTATACTTTGCTAAAAGGTTTATCTAAGTAAGCTCTGGAGTAATCATTGTATACATTTTCCAATCTGATAAACACTCTGTGGTGTGTACATTGAATACGCTTAATTGCATGATTCACTATCGGCTAGATTTGGAGTTTGGCGGTAGATGGGGTGCTAAAGCTATGCGTGGTTTATGTCTAACGCACGGCATTGTTTGACTCCGGTATTTAGAGTTCAAACAAAACCTTCTAACGATACTCCTAACGCATGTATTTCACATGCGGAATCATGCCCGCGTTAGACAGTCTCCCATAGAGATCAATGGAAAAGCAAACAAACACGCTTTTTTCACCTAACACTCAATCTCGCGAGAAATACGCACAGCTCGGTCATATGACGCATACCACATCATGCACAACAATAACACGCCGCAAATGTCACAACAACAATCACTAAACAAAGCACATAAGCATTACACATTCACAAGCGGGGGGAATTTTAATAAAATAAAATACAGGGAATACGCATATACTTTAAGATGCGGAAATACCCAAAATAACAACAAGGAAAATAAAAAAAATACATACACTAGCAAAATAATCACATTCAATATCACTATATATTAGGACAAACATACATATACAACACTTCACTAATACCACACCATCGCAAATTAACATTTAAACATAATACTATTGGTCAATGTTATAGAAAACGAGCACTATGACATCATCGCATTCTACACATTCCACAAATACTAACTCAAAATGAGCATGCGCAAATTCACACACCTAATACACATTGCACAAATAATCAGTAAGAATAAAGCACACCTGAACACAATTTACAAAGCAAACCGGTACATCATTAAACATTTACACAGGGTATATAAGCACCACACAAGCATGGCTTCTTTCACTGTGTTGCTGTTGGGTTTTTGGAGATTGGAGCTTAGAGATTTTTTGCATTATTGTGAGTCAGGTAGTGTTATCGTGAGTGAGTTAGTGGTAGTGTAAGTTATTGAGAGTAAGTGGTAGTGTGAGTTAGAGAGTTAGTGGTAGTGTGAGTTAGAGAGGTAGTGCTAGTGTGAGTTAGAGAGTTAGTGGTAGTGTGAGTTAGAGAGGTAGTGCTAGTGTGAGTTAGAGAGTTAGTGGTAGTGTGAGTTAGAGAGTTAGTGCTAGTGTGAGTTAGAGAGTTAGTGCTAGTGTGAGTTAGAGAGTTAGTGCTAGTGTGAGTTAGTGAACGACAGTTGGTTTGGGTGAGTGTGCGAGTGCTTTTTCTGTACACTTAACACATTTACACGCAAACACATTCAATACATACATACACTTATCAATAACACTACATACACCCCATACCCCATACCCTCTCATACTACACTCCATACCCCATTCCCTGTAGTCCCATTCCCTTTCATCCCATTTACTCTTATCCCATACCCCATCCCATACCCATCCCCTAGTTACATTTAGTTTACATATCCTCCTTTTAGTCTTCTTCTTCATTTTGTTCATTTAAATACTCCTTACCCTCTTTTATTTATATCCCTTTCACACTTTCAGCACTTATTTTGGTCTTTTTAGTTCTTTATTTTGACCCCCTTTCATTTGATCACACTCACTTTTTGTTTGCTTAGTTGGGGTTTAGTTTAGGGAAGAGATGGAGGGCAGGCAGGGGAAAGGTAGAGGGGGGAGGAGAGGGAGGGGGAGAGGAACAGGGCAGGAAGGGGGGCAGGAAGCGGGGGTGGAAGCGGTGGGTGGACCCAGCCACTTGGTTCAAGATGAACAAGTGGCTGGGCCCAGTGGCGGACAGAGTAGGGCTTCACAGTCCGGGAAACAGAGGGCATCGTCACAGGGGAAGGCCAAGGCGACTAGGGAGGCGAGGTTTTCGATGGAGGAGAAGGAGGCCCTCATAGAAGCCTATATGGCCAGGTATAGGAGGCTGCAGCATCAGAAGACCACCCCGACTGAGAAGAGGAAGCTCTGGCATGAGATAAGGAATGCAGTCAATGCAGTGGGTGGCCGGAACAGAGATATGGACTCTATTAAACATCGATACTGGGACTGCAAGATGGATCTTAAGAAAAAGTTAAGCCTGGAGGCCCGACATGCCGCAGAAACCGGTGGCGGCCCTGCACTGGAAATCGATTACTGCCGATGGGAGGAAATGTTGCGTCCCAGCATCTCCGAGGTGGATGTAGTCGGTATCGGAGGAATTGATACCGGGAACCTGCCATTCTCATCTGACGGTAAGCTCATTTAAGAATAAATTCACATACGAATGTATTTCAAGGGACACTATACGCAAACCTTTACTTTCATGATTGAGGAAGAGAATACAATTTTACAAAACATTCAAATTTACTTATATTACCTAATTTGATTCATTCTTTAGATATACTTTAATGAAGAAATAGCCATGCACACGGTGAACCAATCACAGGAGGCAGCTATATTCAGCTACCAATAAGCATCTTCTAAGCATATTTAGATATGCTTTTCAGCAAAGAATATCCAGAGAATGAAGCTAATTAGATAAGAAAAGTACATTAGAAAGTTGATTATAATTGTATGCTTCTAAATCATGAAAGATAAAACATTGGGTTTCATGTCCCTTTAAGGATCAGATTAATGCTATAACGTTGTTTACACGCATTCACAATTACTTTGCGGTTACATCAGTATCTAGGCTATAGGTTACGTGTGCATTTAAACAGAATGAAAACAAACGCTAAAACATTCAGATTGACCAGAGATATCACAAACACGGTTTAGAAAATGCGGAAATCGTATTGATTGTTAGATTTCAAAGTGGATTAATGAGGCTGCATTTGTAATTGTATCGTAAGCTAAGTCATTTAAAGCTTTATTTGGAAATATGCTAATATATACATTTCTTTCTTTTTCAAATATACAGAGTCTGGGGAGGAGGCAGCACAGCAAATACAGGCTCCTCCTTTTCCCCGGGATGAGAGTGGTGGGGATGAATCTCCACCTCGGAGGGATGAGGCTCCCCTTGAAGAAGAGGCCCCGGAAGCAGAGGAAGAGGCCCCGGAAGCAGAGGAAGAGGCTGCGGAACCAGAGGCCCCTCAAGGACCCGCACCCCGCCGTGCACGGGCACCCCACCGTGCACGGGCACCCCGCCGTGCACAACAAGAGGAAATAGCGGAGGTGCGGGTTCTACTAGACTACATTGACCATATGCGTAACTCCTGAATACAAAATATAGAAGGCAGAACTAGAATTCTTGAAGGACAAAACAAAATCATTGAAGGCCAAAACCAAATAATAAACATCCTTACTCGAATAGAAGAAGGCCAAAACAGAACCTTTAATCTCCAACAAGAGGTGTTTAATTTCTTTTCCGGGAGGCGCATGCTGGTCTGCCTCCTGCTGGTCTGCCTCCTGGTCCGCCTCCTGCTGCTGGGCCTCCTGCTGCTGGGCCATCTTCTCCTGCCGGGCCATCTTCTCCTGCCGGGCCGTCTCCTCCTGCCGGCCCATCTCCTCCTCCTCACCTTGGTCGTCCCAGTACTCTTCCTTCCACTCTTCCCACAACATCTCCAATGAGAACTCGTCGGAGTCGGCAGTTGACCCTCCCAGAGCCTCAGCCCCGTGGGAAGAGGGGAAGGAAGAGGAAGTAAGTATTTGTTTTCATGTTTAATGTTTTTTTTATTTAATGTGTAATGGATAGGTATGTGATGTGGTTTTCATACACTTGTGGACCACACTCTGTATATAATCTACTTCTATGGGACCGGGTCCATGGAGGCAGATTGTTTGCAGAGTGTGGGTTATAAGTGTGTGAAAACCACATCACATACCTATCCTTGTTCATGATATTGATTGGTTTCTGTGATGTGATGTCCAAACTGTTTCCCGAATCGCAAAAAATATTGCGGGACTACGTAATACAATCAGACATTTTTTTACCTTTGCATGTGACGTCTTAATTAACATGGCGCTTCCTTGATCACGTAAGAACGCAATCCAATAAAAGGCGCATTACTGATTACGTAAGAACGCAAAGCAAAAAAAGGCGCATCCTTGATCGCGTAAAAACGCCATCCAATAAAAGGTGCATCCTTGATCGAGTAAAAACGTCAGTCAATACAAGCAATCATTGGACAGCCTGGCAGGTGACGTCTTAAGCAACATGACGCATCCGAGATCAAGGAAAAACCGCAGCCAATACAAGGACTCAGTTGACAGCTTGGCATATAAATAAGAAACGTATTTATATTTTAGTAACTAGTATGTGTCTAGATTGCTATCTAGGAATGTCAAGAAATCATGAATCATCTTTTCGGACTTGACTGTCCCTTTAACTATAGCTATGGTGTATATCTTTAACATGTAAAAGATACACATGAGAAATACATATGCCATTGATGTTTTAAGATATGTTTAGATTGTTTTGGAATAACAATAATGACACATGTATTGATCAAACGTGTCATTTATTCAAGTGGAAATATGGTCAGCCTACAATATTTGTCAAAACATATTCTTCATCTAAAATATGCGCATTACACACAGAGATTGATTTGGTTACACTTTTACAATAAGATAGAATTGAAAATGAAATACATGTGCTGTCAACATTACAATAAGATTGTTTATTAATAAGATTATATGTCCTTGTTCATGTAAAAAGGACAAAAACGCTTTAGAAATGGAAATCCATTCATTAACAATTGTGCTCACCATCACTTAAAGGGACATGATTTTTATTTTTAAAAAGATGATACACAGAGACAATACTAATTCAATAAAATGAACACTTTACAGGGATTATATCATTGTATCAATCGTCAGATCATTTGTTAAAGGTGCATCAATTCATGCAGAGTTTATAAATACACACATGGATGTGAAATTTGAAATATACATATATATATACACAAATAACAATCTATATATACATATATAAAATAATTACTATGCTAATCATAATCATGCAATGATAAAGCTTTTAGAAAAATATATAAAGACAAATAATAAAATTACATTGGAGATGTTAATCTTAAAGTCATTTACAATTGTATTACATATATGATTCAGGAAACACCATTATTTTTGGTAGGTCCCTTTAAGGATCAACCAGATAAACTACAGATTTCAATCAATGACATGAATAAGGAGGACAAAGATTCGTGCAATGACATGTCTTTTATTAGTATGTTAGAAAACAGCAACAACGTTTATAAATCATCTGGTAAAGATCAGGAAAATTGGAGCCATATGACAAGGTAACAGAGTGCATCACAGTCCATGAAGAGAGTTGCCAAGGGCCAGCATAGCCCGATTTGAGCCATATGACAAGGTAACAGAGTGCATCACAGTCCATGAAGAGAGTTGCCAAGGGCCAGCATAGCCCCATTTGAGCCATATGACAAGGTAACAGAGTGCATCACAGTCCATGAAGAGAGTTGCCAAGGGCCAGCATAGCCCCATTGGAGACATATGGCAAGGTAACAGAGTGCATCACAGTCCATGAAGAGAGTTGCCAAGGGCCAGCATAGCCCCATTGGAGCCATATGACAAGGTAACAGAGTGCATCACAGTCCATGAAGAGAGTTGCCAAGGGCCAGCATAGCCCCATTTGAGCCATATGACAAGGTAACAGAGTGCATCACAGTCCATGAAGAGAGTTGCCAAGGGCCAGCATAGCCACATTGGAGACATATGACAAGGTAACAGAGTGCATCACAGTCCATGAAGAGAGTTGCCAAGGGCCAGCATAGCCCCATTGGAGCCATATGACAATGTAACAGAGTGCATCACAGTCCATGAAGAGAGTTGCCAAGGGCCAGCATAGCCCCATTTGAGCAATATGACAAGGTAACAGAGTGCATCACAGTCCATGAAGAGAGTTGCCAAGGGCCAGCATAGCCCCATTTGAGCCATATGACAAGGTAACAGAGTGCATCACAGTCCATGAAGAGAGTTGCCAAGGGCCAGCATAGCCCCATTTGAGCCATATGACAAGGTAACAGAGTGCATCACAGTCCATGAAGAGAGTTGCCAAGGGCCAGCATAGCCCCATTGGAGACATATGGCAAGGTAACAGAGTGCATCACAGTCCATGAAGAGAGTTGCCAAGGGCCAGCATAGCCCCATTGGAGCCATATGACAAGGTAACAGAGTGCATCACAGTCCATGAAGAGAGTTGCCAAGGGCCAGCATAGCCCCATTTGAGCCATATGACAAGGTAACAGAGTGCATCACAGTCCATGAAGAGAGTTGCCAAGGGCCAGCATAGCCCCATTGGAGCCATATGACAAGGTAACAGAGTGCATCACAGTCCATGAAGTGAGTTGCCAAGGGCCAGCATAGCCCCATTTGAGCCATATGACAAGGTAACAGAGTGCATCACAGTCCATGAAGAGAGTTGCCAAGGGACAGCATAGCCCCATTTGAGCCATATGACAAGTTAACAGAGTGCATCACAGTCCATTAAGAGAGTTGCCAAGGGCCAGCATAGCCCCATTGGAGACATATGACAAGGTAACAGAGTGCATCACAGTCCATGAAGAGAGTTGCCAAGGGCCAGCATAGCCCCATTGGAGCCATATGACAAGGTAACAGAGTGCATCACAGTCCATGAAGAGAGTTGCCAAGGGCCAGCATAGCCCCATTGGAGCCATATGACAAGGTAACAGAGTGCATCACAGTCCATGAAGAGAGTTGCCAAGGGCCAGCATAGCCCCATTGGAGACATATGACAAGGTAACAGAGTGCAACAGGCACAACAATAATCAGAAAAAAGGCCAAATGGCAACAATTACAAAAACATCAACATGTGGACGGAGGATTCTTATCTGCGCCCTTGGAGCATCTCCAGATCCTCCACTTACTGGTCATCCCCTTCATCGTCCTGTGCATGTCCAGCTACAGATTCAAGCATTGAGTTCCAGCGCCTCATCTGACGTAGAGTCATATGCTGAACCTGTAGCTGGGCCTGCATGGTGTCGGCCATCCCTCTCAGGACAGCTGCGTTCCTCAACACGGCCTGCTCTATGCGTGCTAGACCTTCGAGCGTGAGCCATGTTGAGTCACAGCCTAAAATAAAGAATAAATAAAATATTAATGATAATTACACAACAGACAAAATAAAAAGCAAAGATACATTGTCATCATAAAAACAAATAATTCTTTAAATTAATTTGTTGACATTGATTATTTACACATGAAATATGTTATTCAGACAGACCTAAACCATTAAATGGACATTTTAATCCAACATGTTGTCCCATTTAATTGGTTTTTGATGATCCACTTTTACAGCTTGAGTGTCTAAAATCTTGTTAAAGGATTTACATTGTACTTACATTAGCAATTTTAAGATTTTAGTTATACTGTGGTAGGCACACCTATCCTTAAACATTTTGGCATTGAGGACAAGCTGTGTAAACATAGCAACCAGAAGAAATTACATTCCCACTGGGTTATACAAGAGATAATGTATGAACATTTGGACATAAATATTTGGATCCAAATAGTGGTGATTGGTATATGTAGTGATATCAAATTAAAGGGACAGTAAACCTAAATATTTTAGTTACTGATTCAGATAGAGCATGACATTAAAAAGAATGATTAATTTACTCGTATTCTTTAAATGTTTGAATTTTCAAGCTATATTTTAAATGCAAGAATGTAAGTTTATAGGGCAGGCCATTTTTGGTTATCAACTTTGGTTGTCCCTGCTGATTGATGGATACATTCATCCAAAAATAAAGAAATGATGTCCATATTTTTTTTTTAATTAAAAAAAAATATTGGCATTTCTTTGTTTCAATAAAGATAGCAAGAGAATGAAGAATAATTGATAAGAGTAGTAAATTAAAAATTTGATTAACATTGCATGCTCTATTTGAATCACAATTGAAAAATATTCATTCAGTGTACCTTTAAGTATCTTATAATGTTGATTTTGAATGATACTTACAGCTGTGCCTGGGAAGGACAATCCGACACCCAGGACAATGAAGGTTGAGACAGGGGGGAGGGATGGGATTGGGTTGTGGAGGGATGGGATTGGGTTGGGGAGGGATGGGCTGCTGCTCTGGGGTAGCCCGTACAGCTGGGGAGTAATGAGTTGGGGGCTGGGCAGCTGGGGTAGCTGTACAGGCCAAAAGACGGGGAGAGCGGCGAAGGGGGACGAAGGGGCGTTTTTTGGGAGGGATACGACAGGACAAATGGGAAGGGCCGGGAGGGTCAGGGGACTGGGCAGGGGGCTGGGCAGGGGGCTGGGCAGGGGACTGGGCAGGGGGCTGGGCAGGGGACTGGGCAGGGGGATGGGCAGGGGACTGGGCAGCAGGCTGGGCAGGGGACTGGGCAGTGGGCTTGGCAGGGGACTGGGCAGGGGAGGAACAATGATGACCAGAAGCAGAGGATCTATCTGAAATAAATATAATAAATATATTAACATCTCATACATCATGAAATCAAATCAACGCATTTAAACTTGATTATGTTTGCAATATACTTAGAAGTGTGTTTGAATTTCTAAACAATGATGACATGAGGATATGGTATGCATATAGGCACTCAGATGAATATCAATGACTGTCTGTACAATTCTAAAATTATTATAGTGGTTTGGCCTAGAATATGCATGTGACATCATGATGGCATGAATTTCAAATCCAAATATTTAAACAAATCCAAGCATATCTTCATGCTGCCTGATATATAAAGGGGGCAGTAGTGTATTTGAACAGACAAATAATATTCCTTTTTAAAGTGCAAAAGCTGTAGACTTGGAATGTCTTCAATAAAATGATTTCCAATAAAGCAACATGTTGGAAACATGTTAGATATATTCCACATACCATCAGACTTCAAGGGAGCCTCTTCCTCCTCCGTCCCACATGTTAAATCAATCTCTGTAAAACATAACATGTTGTGTACACGTTAAGATCAGATATTATAACATATGTTACTGTTGCTCAAAGACACACATCAATGTTGCATTAAAGATATACACACCCAAAGTTATGATTTACATCATTTTGATGGAGCATACAAATGACATTAGATTTGTTATTCTCAATTATTCAGATTTTCTATTTATTGTTTGTATGAATTTTAAAATCATAAAAGCATAGTACATTGAACATTTAAGATTTCTCATGTGTGTATCACTTGATGATTGTTGTCAAAAATGAACCTGGAAACAAACATATGCTATACATCTTCTGAATAACAAAGGTGTAGACTAAGAAAGTTTTAATTCTTAATCTTTCAATATTCAAATCAAATTAATATATAATCAGAGGAGTCAATTATATGTTTGTTTCAAATGTTATGCTTCATCAGAATCATGCTCATAATATTGATTACCAATACACCTTCAATGATATATAAATGAGTCAATGGACTTACCAGAAGACCGCAAATGCGGCTCTGTGTCGGTGCTGGATTCCTCTGGGCTCCCCACACCAACTCTCTCTATGAATGATATAGATATATATTAGTGAACACATTTGGGATAGCACTAAATCACATCTGTATCGATTTATAAGAATAATCAACTTGAAAATGTGAAGAATAGAGCAGTCATTATAAAAAAAATGCTTGATTGAATCAAGGGGATTCTGTAAAAAATGATGCATTGAACATATGTTTAATTTCTGACTATATTAGACATCAAACTCATCTCATACGATGCTATTGCATATCTAAATATACCCATTGATCAATGTTCTTAAAAGAATACACACAAACCACATTTTGAATAACAGCTGTTGACAAATATAAACAAAGACATGTGGCACATCGAGCCATTTGTGCAATGTACAGTAATCTTGTTTAGGACACAACACATATTGATCACAATACCAAACAAAATTGATTAGTACAAATATGTAATCATGGTGCTGTTAGAGTATGCTTATATCTATAAAGTAACTCCAACAGTGAATATGTGAATTATATATCAATATTGTCTAATCCAAAGAATGTAAGGATTAATGAATCAATTGTTTATTAAAGGGACACTGACATGATTTATTTCAATCATTGATTTCACTGTTCAAACTGTTCCAAATGATTTAACATTGACTCCTATTGTAATTTTAATGTTGCTACATTTTAATCTTAAAGGCAGATAAGCAATATTGGATTCAATAAATATTGTTTGTTGAAGGTATCCACCAATCATCAATAAAAACCCAGGTTGGTCAACCAAAATTGAGCTGCAGATAAACGTACATTCTTGTTTTTAAAATACATTTAGCAATAGAATACTTCACATATGATTATAGTATTATATTTAAATGTTGCTTAATATTGTGTGCTCTATCTGAATGACAACATTAATAATTTTAGCTCAGTGTCCCTTTAATATAAAAATATATTGATTTAACAAGGTTGGTGTTAATGAATTCTCTACTCCATATGTTGATGTAATGAATGGGCAATTCAAATCTAATATGTTATTTAAGGATATCCTAAGAATTATTTAATTTTCATCTATTAAAGGGACATGAAGCTCTAAATGTGTAATTGTATACTTTTTGAAACTATGTACTACTGTTATCTGAACACATGATTTTAACTTTTGACACAATGCCAATTTATGCATAAAAAAACAGCTGGATAATACCAGTAATGCATTGTTTAACCTAAACCAAAATCAATATGTTTTTAGAAGAACTAAAACAATAGACTGAACCAATGTAGCTCATAAAATGTTTAAACAAAACAATAAAATCACGTTTACAAATCATTCAATGTAAAATTTAGTTGGCATGTCCCTTAAATGACGTGATCAATTTAAAAAATGGAATCGATATTTTTAAAAACAAATCATATGCAAAAGTGTGTGAATTTTTTCAAAATGTATACAAATAAGAGTAAGCAATACACAAGGGAAAAATATAAATTGGACATTCAAAGAATCTTACATTAAAATTAAGATATCCAGAATAGATGGGATATTTTAAATTTAATAAAAATTAAGAGTAGTCTTACAATGTAATCCTATGTTGTTGTTTTTTTTATTCTTATTTGTAAATATTTTACTAATCCATTTTGCAGATACATATAAATATTGAACAATGTGGATTTAGTATGTAATGTTCTGTCCATGTTTCTAAGACAAATGTCAATTAAAATGAGGCATACCATACTGTGACAAGCCCTGGCTTGAGGATCCAGCACCAACATCCAGATCTGTAATATATTAAATGAGGATTGGATATCATTAATACAAATCATGCCATGTTTAAAATCTTGACATTATTAGCAAATCAATTAAAAACTATTAATCTTTTGGTAGTCCCATGAGTTAATTGTTTCCTCAATTAAATTCATGATAAATATATCCTGTACTCTTATTTTCAATCAGTTGTGTTGTTTACTGTAGCTTTAATTATTTTTTTGTGTTATTTCATTCTCATCAATTGATGGGCATATGTTATTTTTTTTTTGGATTGTGCTATTTTTTTTTATAATGTATAATATTGAAAATAAGAATACTGTATTCTTCACATATATAATAATTCACATTTCATTTTGACCAACATGTATAAAGCAATGCCACTTACAGCAAACCCATGTTAACGTGTATGCGCAATTCTAATTTTCGCGATCATTGCGCAATGATTCCAAGCGGAATTACGCATCCGTCATTTGACCAACATGTATGAAGCAATGCCATTTACAGCAAACCCATGTTAACGTGTATGCGCAATTCTAATTTTCGCGATCATTGCGCAATGATTCCAAGCGGAATTACGCATCCGTCATTTGACCAACATGTATAAAGCAATGCCACTTACAGCAAACCCATGTTAACGTGTATGCGCAATTCTAATTTTCGCGATCATTGCGCAATGATTCTAAGCGGAATTATGCATCCGTCATTTGACCAACATGTATAAAGCAATGCCATTTACAGCAAACCCATGTTAACGTGTATGCGCAATTCTAATTTTCGTGATCATTGCGCAATGATTCCAAGCGGAATTACGCATCCGTCATTTGACCAACATGTATAAAGCAATGCCACTTACAGCAAACCCATGTTAACGTGTATGCGTAATTCTAATTTTCGCTATCATTGCGAAATGATTCCAAGTGGAATTACGCATCCGTCATTTGACCAACATGTATAAAGCAATGCCACTTACAGCAAACCCATGTTAACGTGTATGCGCAATTCTAATTTTCGCGATCATTGCGCAATGATTCCAAGCGGAATTACGCATCCGTCATTTGACTAACATGTATAAAGCAATGCCATTTACAGCAAACCCATGTTAACGTGTATGCGCAATTCTAATTTTCGCGATCATTGCGCAATGATTCCAAGCGGAATTACGCATCCGTCATTTGACCAACATGTATAAAGCAATGCCACTTACAGCAAACCCATGTTAACGTGTATGCGCAATTCAATTTTCGCTCTGTGACGCATATTCTGTAGAGCGCAAGAAACATCATTCCTATTTCATGTGTCACTAATCTAAAATCAGATATCTAAACATCATATGTAGTGTATGTTGTGAGATCTGTATAGGTTTAGTATCTGACTATATACACATTTTCTAAAATTCTAATCAAATATTAAGATATTATATGAAGTTGGATAGTTACCTGGTTCAGATTCTCTTTCATCTCCTCCCAGGCTACCGGACGGAGAAGCAGATGCCCTGGCCCCCGCGTCAGGACTTTCAGATCCCGCAGCTGCGAGGGAAGAAGAGGAGGCAGAGGATGGTGAGGATCTAAATCTTTTGGGGACCCGGAGATTGAGGAGCTCGCATAAAGTCACCTCATAAGGGAGTAGGTATAGTTTCCGCGGGGCCTTTCTTTGGCCCCCTCTTTTACCGGCTTGTACCCAGTCCCTTATGAGGTTGACTTTTTTTGTCAAGCGCAACCTCATATCTCCTAATCTCCTCATGATTTGATCCTGGCTCCTCTGGACGTCACACACCAATTTAACCGCATTGGTGATAGACTCCCAGAGGGCCTTCTTAACAGGCGCATCTGTTGACCTCCTCTTGTTCCCAAACAGCTGGGGATAAAAGTCCTTGACGGCATGGACCAGTGCAGCGCTCTCCTGCTTGGTGAACCTGGGAGATGACATGCCTGCTGGGTTGTCCAATAAATATATTATAATAATATAAACTGCCTGCAGGCATTAGAGAACTGACAAAGATGGCAACGTGTAATGGACTTTTATATGGTGAAGTAAACATGAGATGCACCATGGGACAAGTTATCTGTACATCTGATTGGATAAAAGTTTGAAATATTGTTAGAATGTCTGTGAGACCATCCTGACTCAAGTTGTGTTTGTGTGAGGAACTCTGATTGGCCGTTCCTTAATGTTTAATATCTTAGTAACTTCCTTACACATACCTCCTGGTGGTGCTGTTAATTCATTTTTCATGAAGACTTATTTGTAACTCATGGGCCTGTCATGCGGATATGTGTGACGCAGATTTAATATCCGTGATCCGTTAAATATTAATGTTTACATTATCTTTAAAATCTAATACTGTCACATTATTAAATGTTGTATACATTTTTCGGTTTAATAACGGTCTGTTTCTTTAATACAAATACACATTTAATATTGTATGTCTTTATTGTTCATAAAATCAATTTGTTCACTTATTGTGAAGTATTGACATTGCTCTATTAAATGTATTTCATAATGCACATTGATTGTGTGCTATTGCGTGACATTAGACTCTAATGTTTAAAGATGCAAATCTGGTGTTTCAAGATCCGTTTCCCACGCAACATTTTTGAATGTTCAAATTCAGGTTATAATGTCAGTAACTTGGATAATCTGTTTATAGATGTTAAACTACAGGTTTGTTTGTTATTAGTAAATAAACCTCGAGCTTGTATTTGTCTGAAGTGCTCATATATGTTATTGTGCAATGGCGTCTTTATTTTTAAATAGACATTACAAACAAACAATTGTATCAAATGATCTGTAGAGATAGAAAATTGTTTAGACTTTAAAATGTAACTCAATTTATCTTAGTATTTAGATATCCTCAACAGAAGAAATTTAAATGCACATGGTTGAGCCAATCACATAAGGCATCTCTGTGCATCCACCAATCTTCATCTACTGAGCCTATCTCGATATGCTTTTCAAGCAAAGTATGTCAAGATAAGAAGAGAAGTAAATACACTCTTTAAATCTCTTAAAGGGACACTGTCCAAACAAATTTAGTGTTTGTGATTCAGATTGAGCATGAAATGTTAAGCAACTTTATAATTTAATCCGATTCTCAAATGTTAAGAATTATCTTGTTATCTTTCTTTTCAAATAAATAATGATATTTTAGATTACGGACAATGTTTGCAAAAAACCTGGGTTGTCCTTGATGATTGTTGGATAAATTAATCCAACCAAAAAAAACAAGTTCTGTCCAGAGTACTGAAGCAAATAAATTATCAATTTAATGCCTTATTTTTAAAGTAATGATAGCAACATCACGAGGAACATTGATAATATGAGACAATTTATAAAGTTGCTTAAAATAGAATAATCATTCAGAATGTATAAATCATTAATTTTTTAACTGTCTCCCTTTAAGTATATTTTGAGTTCATGTCCCTTTAAAGAGACATTTCATAATAATGCTTGAAAAATCATAAACCTAGGCACATTCCTTTTGCGAAATTAGTATAACATATGAGTAAAGCATATTTAGATTAACTTCTGGATTGTTTTACACACTGACTGAAATATATATTGTAATGGATGTATTTCGCAGTCTTCAGCTTAGAGGGACATTAAGCTATATGTTATGTATGCATTTTGGATAAGATTATAATATTTGAACAACTTAATATGTTTTGGTATTCAATCATTAGATTGTAATTATATATATTCTTGGATTAAATACATATCTAGATAGGCTATTTTGATGCTGATTGTTGGTTGCACATAGATGCCTTATGTAATTGACTAAGATATGTGCATTGATGTATATTTTTCGAAGTATATTTAAAGACTGAATGTAATTCTATAGTACTTTCTAAATATGTTTAAATTCTTTTATGATTTTTTAAAAATCAATACACAATATACTTTGTGAATGTCCCTTAAAGGACCAAAACATTCGGAATGTTGATTTAACATTGTCGAAAGAAACTAAAGGGGAATGAAAATTATATATAGATATGTGATGTCTAACCCAAGAGGTAAGATTTTAAAAACTACATAATATTAATAACTATAGTTAAATGTCCCTTTAAATGACTCCACTAGAAAATAAAATCTATTAACATGGCATCCAATAACTAGCTTGTGAAAAATATGAAGTTAAATGACCTACCATTTATAAATGTAAATATTTATAAATGTAATAAAATAATGTTTTGACATACCTAAGGAAGATACAAGATCTTATAAAATTAATTTTACATTCAACAACACTGTCACTTTAATGTAAGTGAACCACTTCCCCTTCTTGAAAGTGAAATGAAAAAATTTAGCTCAAATTCTGACTACATATCTGAAATTATTTTAACATCTAAGAATTTCAAAAGAAAAGCATTGATGGATCTCACTCCCCAATTAATTTAAAAAAGATAGTTTAATTTAATATTCTCTGAGTTAGTGGATTTTCAAAAATTAATGCATAATTTGATCTTATGCATGTGATTGTCAAATAGACAACTACCAGTCATGGGAGTCAAATTGTTTTTTATTGACAGATTATATTGATATTTATTATAATCTGTTCAAAAGAGTGTATTTAATAATAAAATGTTGATTATTACCATTTAAAAATAAAAAGTTTTTAAACAAAAACAAAAACAAAAAAATATTCCTGGAAGTCATCAGATGACAATCTGAAATTAAAAAACAAAATTTTACAAAGTTAATACACACGTTGTCAAATATTCATAAAATACATTTACAATCATCTTGTGTCTATGCTCTAACTTTGTGCAACATTTTATCAAGATATTTATGATTTAAATTTAAAAATAAATAAAATAAACATACACCATTATATTGTGTAATAAAAATTAAATTTAAATATCAGAATTTCAAATTATACATAATAATGTATATCACATTTCAATAATAAATATATATGTATGCTGAACATAAATGTAATATTTCATGTCCATTCAAATACCTCTATATCAACTATAATATGTATTCCTTTTTCTGATTGTGATACCTAAATATCTAATTATGAACTAAATATGACTAATGTATGTAAGCTACTAATATTCGACATTCTTCCTGTGATTCTTAACTAGCATGCATTGGTAAACCAACCTGGATAATGCATGGTCTTTGAAAGTCAATTCAGGAGAAAACAGTTGATCTTCAATAGGTGTCTTATTCATCATTTCATAAAATAGAGGACTGAAATACCATCTAAAAAGTAAAATCATCTAAGTGTCTGATTGTGATACCTAAATATCTAATTATGAACTAAATATGACTAATGTATGTAAGCTACTAATATTCGACATTCTTCCTGTGATTCTTAACTAGCATGCATTGGTAAACCAACCTGGATAATGCATGGTCTTTGAAAGTCAATTCAGGGGTAAACAGTTGATCTTCAATAGGTGTCTTATTCATCATTTCAAAAATAGAGGACTGTGAAATACCATCTAAAAATTAGAAAATAATCTAAGTGTCTCCAATATGATGCCTCCACAGCCTTATTCTATCAAATAGTTGGCACTTACCATGTGAACATGTCTTTGTATGGTTTTCAAGGTCAGCAGATTTGAAAAGATAATGCCAGACACGATCCCATTGGTATTCTTCAATTTCAATCTTGTATTTTTCCACTGTCAGTCTGGGAATTCTTCACTGTCATTCTTCGAATTCTTCCCTTTCAGTCTTTACATGAAGTCATCTCCCTAATGGCATAAAATTTATTTTTAAAATTACTAATACAAGTGTGTGAATCAGTTCTGTACCCCTCTCCCACCCCCCATTTCTGAATATATTTCTGTCACTAGCTTACTAAGCATGTGTAGCATCTTGTGTTATGTTCTATCAAGTGTGAAGATGAGTCATATTGAGCAGAACGAACCTCTAATGTGTGACATTGAACCATAGTCATGCTAGAGGATCCCTTTCTGAGTATTTACATTTTAAGTAATGTGTAAACTAAATACTAGAAAATGTATGCCATATGATGTATTTGTGTACAATTCATGCCAGCAACAGTCCATACATTTACCAGCTGATGTCCTCTTTAAAAACCAGGTGGCAAAGACTCGCTACAGGACCCAATGACCAGAGCATCACCTATATTAAGAAATCAAACACATTTTTAGCATTTGATGAACAATCCTAACATGTTTGCACAATTCTCTACTTGTCATTTCCCTAGCGTTCACATCTATTGACAATACTCCAGTCTAACTTCTATTATTTACCGTCTAAAGTGGCGGTTAATGATGTCTGCTCTGACATTGAGCCCCTCGTCCCGGAATGGCCCCTCTAGAACAGGATCATCCTCCTCATCTCTGAGGAGGTTTCGGTGCGCCTGGACGCCCTGCAGTATTCCAGCCCGCTGTGCAATATTATGTAGGACACTACAGGCTATAACGATCTTAGCCACCTTCTTTGGGTTGTACTGGAGGGCTCCTCCCGACCTGTCCAGGCACCTGAACCTCATCTTCAGGAGCCCGAACATTCGTTCAACCACCGCCCTGGTTCTCTTATGAGCCCTATTGTAGCGCTCCTCAGACACATCAGTCGGGCTACGCAAGGGGGTAATAAGCCAAGGCCGGCTCATGTACCCAGAATCACCTATAAATGATGAACAGAACATAATTCAAACTGAATCATCAAAATAGTATTTTGAGTCCAATAAAAGTTTTTGTACACCATAATCCACTAACAAATGTTTATTTTTTAAAAGAATAATCTAGTTCAATCTTATTCTCTATTTTCCCATTTCAGCTAAGACATGCTACATATGCGTATTTCTCCTAAACCAAACCTTGTGTAAAATGGCAACTAAATGGTTACATTACATTCTCTATCTGAGCATTTAAGGTAAGACATGCTACATATCTGCATTGAACTAAAAGTAGACATTAGCGGAAAGAGACAATGACATGGTTAAATTGCATTAGCTAATATCTTCCCATTTCAGCTAAGACATGCTACATATGCGTATTTCTCCTAAACCAGACCTTGTGTAAAATGGCAACTAAATGGTTACATTGCATTCTCTATCTGAGCATTTAAGGTAAGACATGCTACATATCTGCATTGAACTAAAAGTAGACATTAGCGGAAAGAGACAATGACATGGTTAAATTGCATTAGCTAATATCTTCCCATTTCAGCTAAGACATGCTACATATGCGTATTTCTCCTAAACCAGACCTTATGTAAAATGGCAACTAAATGGTTACATTGCATTCTCTATCTGAGCATTTAAGGTAAGACATGCTACATATATGCATTGAACTAAAACTAGACATTAGCGGAAAGAGACAATGACATGGTTAAATTGCATTAGCTAATATCTTCCCATTTCAGCTAAGACATGCTACATATGCGTATTTCTCCTAAACCAGACCTTGTGTAAAATGGCAACTAAATGGTTACATTGCATTCTCTATCTGAGCATTTAAGGTAAGACATGCTACATATCTGCATTTAACTAAAACTAGACATTAGCGGAAAGAGACAATGACATGGTTAAATTGCATTAGCTAATATCTTCCCATTTCAGCTAAGACATGCTACATATGCGTATTTCTCCTAAACCAGACCTTGTGTAAAATGGCAACTAAATGGTTACATTGCATTCTCTATCTGAGCATTTAAGGTAAGACATGCTACATATCTGCATTGAACTAAAACTAGACATTTGCTTGAAAAAAAAAAAAATGGTTAAATTGCATCCTATAGCTGAACATTACGCTAACATTTTAAAACTACAGTGGCAATTGTCAAACTAATTAACCATGTTGTGCACAAATACTCACCAACGAGATACCCAGGGGGCATTTGTCTTTCCTCAAACGGTCTCCACAGGGACGACTGAGTGAGGATGCGGGCATCATGACAAGCTCCTCCAAAATTTGCACACACATGCATAATCCTCATGTGTGCGTCACAAACATACTGCACGTTGAGGCTATGAAAATGTTTGCGATTTCTGAAGGGCAAGTCATCAATTGGAGCACGCAGCGCAATGTGGGTACAATCTATGGCTCCCAAGACATTGGGCAATTGAGCAATATCAAAGAATTCCCACTTCATGCGCCTCCAATCACCATCATTTTGTGGGAATCCTATGTATTGCTTACTGATATGTACCATGGCGTCCAGAAAGTTATCAAACACCACAGAGAATGTACCTTGCGCCAGGCCATGCATGTACAGTTCTCCGGATTGAAAACTCCCGGAGGCCAGGACGTATAGACAACTTAGCATCTTACTCATGGCGGGAACAGCAGTCATTTTTCTTATACGTGGCTCCAAATGAGGTTTAAGAAGATCGTAAAGGCCAATGAGCTGTTCGCGATTGAGCCGATACTTATCATAAACCTCAAAGTCGCTCATGTTTTCCAAGGTGGGTCTCACCCTGTAGACACGAGGACCTCGAACCCCTTTGTCTCAGTCTGAGCCGCCGAGGCTGCCTGATTCGATCAACAGCTAGTTCGCCAATAGCAGCACCAGCAGTGTCTACCATGTCATCGTCATCCATCTTTCAAAACAGCATAACAAGGTATGCACTTGATCTGATGTGGATCACAAGTGATGCATTGGCCATGTTGTTTGGGGGATTTATAGTACAATTAGTCCAATGGTAGTGAGTTTGTAATGATTGCTGATTGTATTCACTTGTTTGTATGTGAGCGGCGCGAATGCTTTCACAGTGGGCGTTTTTTTGTTGTTTGCTGAAATGTTGTTTTCCCACAATGAATCTCAATGTGAAAGTGTCAAATATCACACATACAGTGCATGTTTGTAATGTTTGTTCATATGCGTAATAAATATTTATTAAACGCAATCTTATAGTAACAAGCACACGTCCAGGCTAACATGAATGAAAGTGCATAGTTGTGTATAATGTGCATCGAATGTGATCGATCAATGTTGCTGCAACATTGTTTGAAAACGATAAATTAACATCTGCCATCTGTAGTATTGTATATATAAGTGATTGGCGAGCTGTCAATATTGTACGCGTCCCTTTAAAATCGCAATAATAATTCAGAACTTCCCGTCTGCCATCTGTCGTATTGTATATATAAGTTATTGCCGAGATGTCAATATTGTATGCGTCCCTTTAAAATCGCAATAATAATTCAGAACTTCCCGTCTGCCATCTGTAGTATTGTATATATAAGTGATTGCCGAGCTGTCAATATTGTATGCGTCCCTTTAAAATCGCAATAATAATTCAGAACTTCCCGTCTGCCATCTGTAGTATTGTATATATAAGTGATTGCCGAGATGTCAATATTGTATGCGTCCCTTTAAAATCGCACTAATGCTGAATAACTTCCGGCTGTCATCTGTAGTATTGTATATATAAGTGATTGCCGAGCTGTCAATATTGTATGCGTCCCTTTAAAATCGCAATAATAATTCCGAACTTCCCGTCTGCCATCTGTAGTATTGTATATATAAGTGATTGCCGAGCTGTCAATATTGTATGCGTCCCTTTAAAATCGCAATAATAATTCAGAACTTCCCGTCTGCCATCTGTAGTATTGTATATATAAGTGATTGCCGAGATGTCAATATTGTATGCGTCCCTTTAAATTCGCACTAATGCTGAATAAATTCCGGCTGTCATCTGTAGTATTGTATATATAAGTGATTGCCGAGCTGTCAATATTGTATGCGTCCCTTTAAAATCGCAATAATAATTCCGAACTTCCCATCTGCCATCTGTAGTATTGTATATATAAGTGATTGCCGAACTGTCAATATTGTATGCGTCCCATTCAAATCTCAATAATACTGAATAACTTCCGGCTGTCATCTGTAGTATTGTATATATAAGTGATTGCCGAGCTGTCAATATTGTATGCGTCCCATTCAAATGGCACTAATACTGAATAACTTCCGGCTGTCATCTGTAGTATTATATATATAAGTGATTTGCGATCTGACAATATTTCTTAATTGTCCCATTCAAATCTCCCTAATAATGCTGTTCCAAACTGTTATTTACGTATATGTTGTATTGTAGTATTGAGTGTTAAAGTTCAGAAAGGGGCGGTACAGTCGTGAATCTGTAATGTGTATGGTTGAATCTTCTAATGACGTCATCATATTATTAACCTGCCTATGTAGTTCTGAAATCCTCATTGTGTTGTTGTATTGTGCTGCATTGTTATTGTGTGCTGAATAAAATCTATATGTGTGCTTTGTGGTTGCTTGATGGGTGATGCGTGTTATGTACATGTACGTATATATTGTGATTGTGTCCCACAAATGCTGACTTCTATATAGCGGTCTGGCATTGTTGTTCCTTCCCATAAAGTGACATCTGTAATCTTGTGTAATGATGTTCTTCTTGTACGTAATTCCTAATGGTTTATTGTGATGGAATCATGATGTTAAAAGTACAGTAAAATCCATATGTTCTGTTTTGTGATTCCTAGAGAGAATGTAATGTGTTTTTCCCCCATCATTTGAATGCACATGTATGAGTGAATGCTAAAAGTAATGTATGTGCATCCATGACTGATCATGTGTTAAGCCTATGTAGATATGCAGTTGCTGCAAGCATATGAGTTGAATAAATGAAATGCAATTATAAAGGTAAATGAGAGGTGTTTCCCATTGTGTACTGTTTGTGAATCCTGAAAAGTTTAAATCATTTTGGTGTCCGTTTAAATGTGATTTTTTTTGATAAAAAAGTTTGTTACTAGTGATGTTGATTTGTAGTTGATGTAATATAAAAGTATGAAACAATTTAATGCTGTTGTGAATATTCAATAAGTACAATCCATAAGTCCACCATAGGGAAATAGTCATTTCTTGATCTATTTATCATAGCTGGGTGTAACGCAGAAAAGCATGTATTTTTTTCCTATTTCTAGCGCTAGTATTTGGAGTTTTTTTGTCTACGCTATTTGCGTGCGTTAGGGAAATCTGTCTGTCGCGTGCACGAGCACGTCTTCCCCATAGAAGTCAATGGAGGCTCAAAATTTTGGACAAATTTTTTTCAAAGACTGGTTTTCCTCGTAAAGTGAGTGACGTCATGAGCTTGTGTGAAAAAGTAACTAAATCGTGTTCATTTTGTAATAAATAACTTTTTTGTGTATGTAATGTGGTGTATATTGTTTGTATGCATCAATGAGTGTATGTTTGTGATAATCTTATTAGTTAGATGTAGCTATATGAGGGTCTTTTCCCGTGTGTCAATGTAAGTCAATGGGAAAATGGATTTGTGTTGTTTTTTTTCTAACACCCGAGATCTCGCAACTTTGATCCTTTGTATTTTGAAGAAAAATTATTGAATCTGAAAAATAAATATAGTGTAGTGTTTGTATGAGTGTAAGTGTACTTTGTGTAATATTTGTTTTGTGATTCGTGGATGTTTATTTTGTCGGTAGATGTTAACTACTGGGTTTGAGCTGTCGGTAGAGATTTGTGCGTTGGGTGATTTTTGAGTGTCGGTAACTGAACTCTAAATACCAGAGTCCTTAAAAAACAAGCGTTAGGAGACTCTAACGCTGGTTTTGACGGCTAACGCCAAACTCTAAATCTAGGCCTATGTTATGCTGGTGATTTTTCAGACAGCTTTCTACAGCCTCTCCCTGACAGTTCTGTGGCTGTCGCACCCGCTCGATATTTGGCAGTTTTGATTGGCCAAACGCATTTGTTGTTTAATGTTGCCATGACAACAGGACTTTACTAATTGAGGCCCATTTATTAAGCTCTGTATGGAGCTTGAGGGCCTGTGTTTCTGGCGAGTCTTCAGACTCATCAGAAACAGCAGTTATGAAGCAGAGGTCTAAAGACCACTGCTCCATAACCCTGTCCACCTGCTCTGAGCAGGCAGACAGGAATCACCACAATTCAAACCGATCAAATACGATCGGGTTGATTGACACCTCCCTGCTGGCGTCCGATTGGCCGCAAGTCTGTAGGGGGGGCGGCGTGCACCAGCAGCTATTGTGAGCTGCTGGTGCAATACTGAATGCGGAGAAGGTATTGCTCTCCGCATGCAGCGAGGTCTTGCAGACCTGATCCACACTGTCGGATCAGGTCCACAAGACCTATGATAAATAGGCCTCTTCGGCTGTTGACACGGATGCTGGTTCTGTTTCGGCTCTACATGTACTGTTGATATTCTTTAGTCATGTTTGTTCTATGACTCACCTTGTATTATATCAATTAGGTATATTGTTTGATTATTGATACAGTGGGGCAAAAAAGTATTTAGTCAGCCACCAATTGTGCAAGTTCTCTCACAGAAGATGAGAGAGGTCTGTAATTTTCATCATAGGTATACCTCAACTATGAGAGACAAAATGTGGAAACAAATCCAGACAATCACATTGTCTGATTTGGAAATAATTTATTTGCATATTATGGTGGAAAATAAGTATTTGGTCACCCACAAACAAGCAAAATTTCTGGCTCTCACAGACCTGTATCTTCTTCTTTAAGAGGCTGCTCTGTCCTCCACTCATTACCTGTATTAATGGCACCTGTTTGAACTTGTTATCAGTATAAAAGACACCTGTCCACAACCTCAAACAGTCACACTCCAAACTCCACTATGGTGAAGACCAAAGAGCTGTCGAAGGACACCAGAAACAAAATTGTAGACCTGCACCAGGCTGGGAAGACTGAATCTGCAATAGGCAAGCAGCTTGGTGTGAAGAAATCAACTATGGGAGCAATAATTAGAAAATGGAAGACATACAAGACCACTGATAATCTCCCTCTATCTGGGGCTCCATGCAAGATCTCACCCTGTGGGGTCAAAATGATCACAAGAACGGTGAGCAAACATCCCAGAACCATACGGGGGGACCTAGTGAATGACCTGCAGAGAGCTGAGACCAAAGTAACAAAGGCTACCATCAGTAACACACTACGCCGCCAGAGACTCAGATCCTGCAGTGCCAGACGTGTCCCCCTGTTTAAGCCAGTACATGTCCGGGCCCATCTGAAGTATGCTAGAGAGCATTTGGATGATCTAGAAGCGGATTGGGAGAATGTCATATGGTCAGATGAAACCAAAGTAGAACTGTTTAGTAGAAACACAACTCGTCGTGTTTGGAGGAGAGAGAATGCTGAGTTGCAACCAAAGAACACCATACCTACTGTGAAGCATGGGGTGGCAACATCATGCTTTGGGGCTGTTTCTCTGCAAAGGGAACAGGACGACCGATCCGTGTACATGAAAATATGAATGGGGCCATGTATCGTGAGATTTTGAGTGCAAACCTCCTTCCATCAGCAATGGCATTGAAGATGAAACATGGCTGGGTCTTTTAGCATGACAATGATCCAAAACACACCGCCCGGGCAACGAAGGAGTGTCTTCGTAAGAAGCATTTCAAGGTCCTGGAGTGGCCTAGCCAGTCTCCAGATCTAAACCCCATAGAAAACCTTTGGAAGGAGTTGAAAGTTCGTGTTGCCCAGAGACAGCCCCAAAACATCACTGCTCTAGAGGAAATCTGCATGCAGGAATGGGCCAGCATACCAGCAACAGTGTGTGACAACCTTGTGAAGACTTACAGAAAATGTTTGACCTCTGTCATTGCCAACAAAGGATATATAACAAAGTATTGAGATGAACTTTTGATATTGACCAAATACTTATTATCCACCATAATTTGCAAATAAATTCTTTCCAAATCAGACAAAGTGATTGTCTTGATTTGTTTCCACATTTTGTCTTTCATAGTTGAGGTATACCTATGAGGAAAATTACAGGTCTGTCTCATCTTCTTAAGTGGGAGAACTTGCACAATTGGTGGCTGACTAAATACTTTTTTGCCCCACTGTATATGCTTTGGGATAAAATGTATATTTGTCATTTTGGTTTTAGGACCAAAATCACAATTTGCCCGAGATGGTGACGTCACCATGGGGTGGCAACCTACCCGGGAGAGCATGTGTGATGGCGGTTACACATATAACTGGGTGTTTGGTGTTGGGTAAGTTAATCTGTTTTTCTGTATGCCTGAGGAAGGGGCTAAACCCCCCAAAATGTTCACATTTATGGAATAAATTTATTTACAAGTCCTGGTGAGTGCACTCTCTCTTTGTATTATATATATATATATATATATATATATATATATATATATATATATATATATATATATATATATATATATATAAAACAACAATTACAATTATGTGGAGGCGAAAAGTGAGTTAAAATCCTCCACTATATACAAAATATAGAGAAAATAACTTATTGTGTAAACCATTTACAAATCTAAACAAGTCAGAAGACGTGCTTTAAACCCAGAAACTCTCTGACTACACTGTTTCCAATGCAGCAAAGGAATCTGGGTAAGATATGCAAATGAGGTTCACAATGACTCACCTTTTTACTTTTAGCCTGATTTTTAAGACAGACTTCCCTTTACGCCATAGCACTGCTGCATTACATAGCTTTTATGCTTAGCTAGGGTTAGTACAGTGATTCAGACCAATCACAGGACAGCTGTTTCGTGGTTATTGCCACTCATCAGCTGGGAGTAGGTTGAATTACTGCTTGGTAAAGTTCATTTCTGGGGGAAATTCAACAACAATTAAAATTATGGGGAGGCGAAAAGTGAGTTTAAAATCCTCCACAAAATACAAAATATAGAGAAAATAACTCATTGTGTAAACCATTTACAAATCTAAACAAGTCAGAAGACTTGCTTTAAACCCAGAAACTCTCTGACTACACTGTTTCCAATGCAGCAAAGGAATCTGGGTAAGATATGCAAATGAGGTTCACAATGACTCACCTTTTTACTTATAGCCTGCTTTTTAAGACAGACTTCCCTTTACACCATAGCACTGCTGCATTACACAGCTTTTATGCTTAGCTAGGGTTAGTACAGTGATTCAGACCAATCCCAGGACAGCTGTTTCGTGGTTATTGACACTCATCAGCTGGGAGTAGGTTGAATCACTGCTTGGTAAAGTTCATTTCTGGGGAAATTCAACAACATTTAAAATTATGGGGAGGCGAAAAGTGAGTTTAAAATCCTCCGCAAAACACAGCGAAAATACCTCATTGTGTAAACCATTTACAAATCTAAACAAGTCAGAAGACTTGCTTTAAACACAGAAACTCTCTGACTACACTGTTTCCAATGCAGCAAAGGAATCTGGGTAAGATATGCAAAAGAGGTTCACAATGACCACAGCTGTATTTACATAACATAAGTCACTGTTTTATAGATCTTGAGATGAATTACAATATGAATATCAACAATATAGGTACAAATGAGGCTATAGATTTAGATGTACTCACATAGCATAGGTCAATATCATCGTTTGGTAATTCTGGAGATAAATTACAATATGAATACCAATATTATAGATATCATCTGCTTAGGGTATACTATTTACAGTATTTTTATGCGGTTGAAGAGCAACATACAGAATAATATATATATATATATATATATATATATATATATATATATATATATATATATATGTGGTTTTAGTGATTTTGTACACTGGACTTTCACCCCCCACTTGTTGCTTATGATAGTGAGTACCTCAAATGCGCACATATATCAGTACCAATAACATATATTAGAACGATCATTGTAACCATATGACACTTAGTGATTATAAGCAGCAAGATTATGAGGCATCATATACAATCCCTTTGTATTCATGGTACGCCATTAGCTCCATCTTCATGGAGTCACCGATCATTACTACATTTTATGCCACTTCTAACTAACATCAACACCGTTAACTGATCTTAGTGTTTACCATATACATTATTATTTTTATTTTTAACACGCATGCACCTAGCTTTATAGACATCCATTAGCATATAGCTTTATAGACATCCACTAACACGCATGCACTTAGTTTTATATATATCCACTAGCAGCACAAAACTATCACACAATATGTCTAATAAATTAATCTCGCTGACTTTCACCATAAATATCGTTATAACGATATGCACTCACATATATTATATTTAACTCATTTTATTAAAATATTGCCTTCACGTCCAGAGATCACCACCTCGGTTATTTATAGGGTATTTAAAAATACACATAGATCTAGTCACTTTAATATATGCAATATGCTTGGCACACCAGCGCATATTACCTAACATAGAGATATTGTCACTTCACAACACAAGCGAAGAGGGACATTTAGGAATGAGTCCCTGGTTTCTAGTATCTTAAATATAGTTTAATTACACTGGTGTTCCGTACACATTATTTTTATTGCACATCTTTTTTATATACATATTCGTTATCACGTATATAGCCATAGTCATTGGACATTTAAACTTATTTGGGCTTAATATAGAGTCCACCATGGATCGTATATTGAACAGGGTTGGTTAACTTGACGTTAGTTTGTTTACGCCATACCAACCTATCAGATTTATGGGGGTGTACCTTTATTGAGCAATGAAAATCACTATCTGTGATGCTGATGGCGGTGGATACAAAACCGGTGCGGTTCACACCCACAAAAGGAATTCACAGGAATCATGGGAAATGTTGTTCATCAACAAATAGACTCCAACCAACCGGATTCAGACTTTTAGACAAGCCCCATAGTTCTTCATTACTATTGGTGGTTTAGACATACATCACATGATTTGTTTATATAATTCCGGTTGCAACTCTCTATAAGATCACACAAAATGAGTTCACAGGAAACATGGGAAATGTAGTTTATGATTAAATGGTGGTTTTATATAATCCCGGTTGTAACTCTCTATATGATCACACAAAATGAGTTTAAAGGAATCATGGGAAATAGACTCCCACCAATCGGATTCAGATTTTAAGACAAGCCCCATAGTTCTTCGCTATCATTGGTGGGTCAGACATACATCACATCATCTGTTTATATAATCCCGGTTGTAACTTTCTACACGATCGCAAAAACAAGTTTGTTAATAAATCTCACGATCACCTGTGTATATATATAACAAGAATAAGAGGGAATAAACAGTATATTGTTAATGAGAAATTTATCTAGCAAATAATTACTAATCACTGCAACAAGTGGGAGTGGGGGGAAAGGAAGGTTCTGATTGGTTTAATTAAAGGAAGGAAGGGGAGTGTTTATTGTGAACATGTGGTTACTTAGGCCTATTTAAGGGTGATTAAGACATAGATAGAGCATACAAGCCTGAGGAAACGGGGTCACTCCCGAGAAACGCGTCGCTTTATTTCTCTATATACCATAAGAGATTTGATTTTAACACACCAGCTGTAATGTGCTACATTACTGGCTATTTTATTTTGTATAATAAATGCTAGTTTTATGATTCACTAAGTCTGGTGTGTGCATCAATCTCTTCTAAGTAACCCAGAGGCTGTCTAGCCTTTCTCCCTGTTCCAACCTCTAGGACACTATCCAGGCAAGGACTGCCTTGCAGGACATCCATCTTTCCAGGACATCACGACGGGGATTCGTTTACACAGCCAGCTGGTTTGCTGTTTAGAATACCAGCCTGCCTCTAACAGGCACAAGAGAGTGCCTTCACGTTTGTGAGTATCCTGTGTCTTGTCCAGATTTACATCTTGGTATCCATTGATCTACACATGTGGCGCCTTTGTTTCTGTTTTTTACAGTTGTCCATATAAGAAAATTACATCACTTGTGAAGTGAAGACTGAGAGCTGCCTTCTTCATTTTTCCCTTGTTCAGACGGACTTTATTTGGGACTTTTTATTTGCACCATTTATTGGACTTCTTCCAGTATAACGTGTGTATTTTTACATATATACATTTGTATTTTTATTTTTATTGTCTGATCTACATATCATATTAATTTTCCAACCTAGTTTATATATGATTTTAACAATTTATATATGATTTTAACACTAGGACCACCCATACCACTTGCATAGTAAGCGCCTCCTATAGGTTATCTGTGACACCCAGTCACAGAGTTTCCAGTTTGAAGGGGTTAATTAGGGAGCATGTAGGGAGCTTTTTGGGGTAATTTTAGCTTTAGTGTAGTGTAGTAGACAACCAAAAGTATTGATCTAGGCCCATCTTGGTATATTTCATGCCACCATTTCACCGCCAAATGCGATCAAATAAAAAAAAAGTTACATTTTTCCAAATTTTAGGTTTCTCACTGAAATCGTTTACAAACAGCTTGTGCAATTATGGCACAAATGGTTGTAAATGCTTTTCTGGGATCCCCTTTTTTTAGAAATAGCAGACATATATGGCTTTGGCATTGCTTTTTGGTAATTAGAAGGCCGCTACATGCCGCTGAGCACCACACGTGTATTATGCTCAGCAGTGCAGGGGTTAATTAGGGAGCTTGTAGGGAGCTTGTAGGGAGCTTGTAGGGTTAATTTTAGCTTTAGTGTAGTGTAGTAGACAACCCCAAGTATTGATCTAGACCCATTTTGGTATATTTCATGCCACCATTTCACCACCAAATGCGATCAAATAAAAAAAATTGTTCACTTTTTCACAAATTTTTTAACAAACTTTAGGTTTCTCACTGAAATTATTTACAAATAGCTTGTGCAATTATGGCATAAATGGTTGTACATTTTTCTCTGGGATCCCCTTTGTTCAGAAATAGCAGATATATATGGCTTTGACGTTGCTTTTTGATAATTAGAAGGCCGCTAAATGCCACTGCGAACCACACGTGTATTATGTCCAGCAGTGAAGGGGTTAATTAGGGAGCATGTAGGGAGCTTTTTGGGGTAATTTTAGCTTTAGTGTAGTGTAGTAGACAACCAAAAGTATTGATCTAGGCCCATCTTGGTATATTTCATGCCACCATTTCACCGCCAAATGCGATCAAATAAAAAAAAAGTTACATTTTTCCAAATTTTAGGTTTCTCACTGAAATCGTTTACAAACAGCTTGTGCAATTATGGCACAAATGGTTGTAAATGCTTTTCTGGGATCCCCTTTTTTTAGAAATAGCAGACATATATGGCTTTGGCATTGCTTTTTGGTAATTAGAAGGCCGCTACATGCCGCTGAGCACCACACGTGTATTATGCTCAGCAGTGCAGGGGTTAATTAGGGAGCTTGTAGGGAGCTTGTAGGGAGCTTGTAGGGTTAATTTTAGCTTTAGTGTAGTGTAGTAGACAACCCCAAGTATTGATCTAGACCCATTTTGGTATATTTCATGCCACCATTTCACCACCAAATGCGATCAAATAAAAAAAATTGTTCACTTTTTCACAAATTTTTTAACAAACTTTAGGTTTCTCACTGAAATTATTTACAAATAGCTTGTGCAATTATGGCATAAATGGTTGTACATTTTTCTCTGGGATCCCCTTTGTTCAGAAATAGCAGATATATATGGCTTTGACGTTGCTTTTTGATAATTAGAAGGCCGCTAAATGCCACTGCGCACCACACGTGTATTATGTCCAGCAGTGAAGGGGTTAATTAGGAAGCATGTAGGAAGCTTTTTGGGGTAATTTTAGCTTTAGTGTAGTGCAGTAGACAACCAAAAGTATTGATCTAGGCCCATCTTGGTATATTTCATGCCACCATTTCAACGCCAAATGCGATCAAATAAAAAAAAAGTTACATTTTTCCAAATTTTAGGTTTCTCACTGAAATCGTTTACAAACAGCTTGTGCAATTATGGCACAAATGGTTGTAAATGCTTCTCTGGGATCCCCTTTTTTTAGAAATAGCAGACATATATGGCTTTGGCATTGCTTTTTGGTAATTAGAAGGCCGCTAAATGCCGCTGAGCACCACACGTGTATTATGCTCAGCAGTGCAGGGGTTAATTAGGGAGCTTGTAGGGAGCTTGTAGGGAGCTTGTAGGGTTAATTTTAGCTTTAGTGTAGTGTAGTAAACAACCCCAAGTATTGATCTAGACCCATTTTGGTATATTTCATGCCACCATTTCACCACCAAATGCGATCAAATAAAAAAATTTTTTTCACTTTTTCACAAATTTTTTAACAAACTTTAGGTTTCTCACTGAAATTATTTACAAATAGCTTGTGCAATTATGGCATAAATGGTTGTACATTTTTCTCTGGGATCCCCTTTGTTCAGAAATAGCAGATATATATGGCTTTGACGTTGCTTTTTGATAATTAGAAGGCCGCTAAATGCCACTGCGCACCACATGTGTATTATGTCCAGCAGTGAAGGGGTTAATTAGGGATCATGTAGGGAGCTTTTTGGGGTAATTTTAGCTTTAGTGTAGTTTAGTAGATAACCCCAAGTATTAATCTAGGCCCATTTTGGTATATTTCATGCCACCATTTCACCGCCAAATGTGATCAAATTAAAAAAATAGTCAACTTTTTCACAAACTTTAGGTTTCTCACTGAAATTATTTACAAACAGCTTGTGCAATTATGGCACAAATGGTTGTAAATGCTTCTCTGGGATCCCCTTTGTTCAGAAATAGCAGACATATATGGCTTTGGCATTGCTTTTTGGTAGTTAGAAGACCACTAAATGCAACTGCGCACAACACATGAATTATGCCCAGTAGTGAAGGGGTTAATTAGGTAGCTTGTAGGGAGTTTGCAGGGTTAATTTTAGCTTTTGTGTAGAGATCAGTTTCCCACCTGACACATCACACCCCCTGATCCCTCCCAAAGAGCTCTCTTCCCTCCCCCACCCCACAATTGTCCCCGCCATCTTAAGTACTGGCAGAAAGTCTGCCAGTACTAAAAAATAAAAGGTATCTTTTTTTTATATATATATATTTTTTAACATATTTACATATGCTGTTGTGTAGGATCCCTCCTTAGCCCCCAACCTCCCTGATCCCCCCCAACACAGCTTCCTAACCCTCCCCCTCTGCCTTATTGGGGGCCATATTGGGTACTGGCAGCTGTCTGCCAGTACCCAGTTTGCAAATAAAATGTTTTTTTTTTATATTTTTATTTCATTTTCTGTAGTGTAGCTTCCCCCCCCCCAAGACCAATCCCCCACCCGCTCCCAGATCACTTAGATTTCCAAGTACTAAATATTTTGCACAGAGTGGCTCTATCTGCACCGGAGGGGTAAAATTTGGATCAGGATCGCTTCCAGCTGCTTTCCATGGGGAGTTTGCGGTTGTGCAAATGGACTGTTTATGGTTGCTTGCGGTGCGTTAAACGGGGCGTTTGATCTGTCACTGTGAAGCGGGCGTAACCCTTACACTACCTGATCGATACAACATCATACCTGATGTTTTAAAGCACGTTATTCCAAACAATTTAGGAATGTTAGGTGATTTATGCCCTTTATGGATTAAAACCAGACTCTGCATCAACTATGTAATTTTCCATGGGAGTTTTGCCATGGATCCCCCTCCGGCATGCCACAGTCCTCTTGAAACAACTTTTCCATCACTATTGTGGCCAGAAAGAGTCCCTGTGGGTTTTAAAATTCGCCTGCCTATTGAAGTTCGCGAACATTTGCGGAAGTTCGCGTTTGCCGTTCGCGAATGGAAAATTTTATGTTCGCGACATCACTATCCATAAATAATCTCATTGGGAGGGCACTCCTAAACTGTACTAATATTTATTGAATACACAGGTGAAATATTCTATTAAACAAAATATCTAATGCAGGGGAAACAATAGGGGGTTTAAAGGATAAGAATACAGAACAATTTGATCAGGAATATGATGCAGATGATGAAGTCTCAGCAACAAGGTTGCTGTCGTTATCAAGGCATTTAAAGACAAAATTAGTGGAAAACGCTGAGAAGGCCCTGAATGGGTTAAAGATTTTGCTATCTATGCAGAGTGTTTTTAGAGGCTCATCCACAACAGACAAAAGGGATGATGAGGTATTTGCATTTGATTGCTGATTGTTACACGGCATATGGGGGGTTCTTACAAATTCCCGGAAGTTTTGAGATAAAAACTGGGGAAGGAGGTAGCCTTAGGAAGGATGGCAGGCCCCTTTAATGACAAACAGCTAAAGAATTTGATTAAATCATTTTTGGGAGTGGCGACCAAAAAAGAGGCCGGTAAATTATGAATGATTCAGCAATTATCCTACCCCAAGGGTCAGTCAGTAAATGACGCAATCAGTAGGGAGGATGCATCAGTATCCTACCAGTCATTTGACCAGGCAGTAAATTTGGTTAGGTTGGCAGGCTGGGTGCTGATTTAGCAAAAGTAGATATAGAATCTGCATTCAGATTACTACCTATAAAGCCAAAAAGTTTTGTTTTGATGGGATGCAAAATTTGAGGGCAAGTTTTATATAGACAAATGTCTGCCTATGGGGTGTGCTATATCTTGTGCGTATTTTGAAATGTCCAGCACTTTTTTGCATTGGTTGGTAGAGAGAAGGGCAGGTGAGAGTAGTATGGTGCATTACCTTGATGACTTCATGGCAGTAGGTAGAAAGGGTACAGGAGAATGTGATAGAGTTCTTAATGTACTGCTGAAAACGTTAGTAGAGATGGGGGTTCCAGTGGCAGATGACAAATCAGAGGGTCCCTGTTCTAAGTTATTCTTTCTAGGCATATAGAGTTATTCAGTGAATCCACATTGCAGATTGCTCCAAGATAAGGTTGCGAAGATGAGGGCCATAAGGCAGGTGATTTATAAAAAGAAGGTATCACTTAGGGAATATGCAGAAATGACTGAGGCTGTTACATTTTGCATGCAGGGTGATTCTAGTGGTTGGAAGTGAGTACCAGAGGGGTTGAAAAGCCTAGTCACATGATTCGACTGAACTGTCAATTAAAAGGGGATTTAAAAGTATGAGATAATTCCCTAAGTAGTTTTAATGGCATCAGGATTTGGGAGCAGAAGGTGACAGCTAATGAAATCCAGTTCTATAAAGATGTTGCAGGAAGTGCATGGTTTGGGGCCTATTTGGATGGCAGATGGTGAGCGTGGGTGAGTGGCCGCAGGCGTGGCATGACAATGGTTGGTGTTACTTGAATTGTTCCCAATTGTGACAGCGATAGAACTATGGGGAAAAGAATTGGCTAACAAAAGCATTTTGTTCTGGTCTGACAATAGAGGAGTTGTAGTTGTATTAAATAACCTCATCAGCATCTTCCCCTTAGGCCATAGCATTCATGCAGCCTCTAGTTTTAAAATGTTTAGAGCATAATATAAACTTATAAACACATACCATGAGTTAAGAATGTTGTAGCTGATGCTTTATCAAGGTTTAAATGGGAGGCCTTTAGGAAGCTCTCACCCAATGCGGCGCAGAAAGGTAAGGTTTGCCCCATTTAGCTTTGGCAGATTGGGAGCAATTAGATGTCATCAATGGTTTGGTCAGACAATCATTTGCACCACGGACATGGACTGCATATAATAAGCATTGGAAAAATTGGAAGGAATTTGTAACGAGTAAAAAAGGGATATTTTTGGACAATTTGGTATAACCTAGGCATGCAGGTATCAAGAAAGGCAACTTATGCACTGTAGTGGCAGGGATCTCCTTCTTTGCACAGCTCTTGGAGAAAGTAGATGTGACAAAAAAGATTCTTAGTTAGAAAAATGGTTAGAGGTTGGTCAGCAGGGGAAAAAACAAATTAGGGATAAGAGAGAACCTATCACAGCGGAGAGATTGGAAATCTTAGAAAAAAATGTAAGCGAGCTTTGTTCTGCTGGTTTTGAGTCTACAGTGTTTGCGGCGGTATTTATGCTGGCTTTGCGGAAGTATTGAGGATAGAATTTCTGTAGAATCAGGACTAATATTCATATGAAGATCAGACAGATATGGAAGGGAAAGGGGCTTGGATAACTTCTAAAGCAACAAGGGGTAAATATGTCCTGTTTCACATGTGAGATGCTATTTAGGTGTGGCCCCTGTTAAGGGCGTTATGTTCTTTAGGCACAAGAATGGTAGTAGTTTAACCAGGTTACAGTTCAAAATGTTTTTTTGAACAGGTGCAGCATTGTCAGGGGCCCCGGTGGAGCAGATAAAAAAGATGGGGAGGTGGAAATCAAATGCATATAGGAAATACAACAGGCCAAAAAAAAAAAAGTCTTTAGACACTTGGTTTGTGGTTTATGTTGTGGTGATAATGTTAATGTGTTGTTTGGTGTCCATTTCAGGTAGAGCCATAAGATAATCGGACACTCCTATGTGCACTGGGCAGCTTCACACGCAGCTGCAACCAGGCA